>NW_027507758.1:625235223-625405223 GCF_037356315.1 Lithobates pipiens
CAGTATAGGGCAGCGGTCAGCAGTAGTGCACGGCAACCCTATGTATTGTGGACCGATAGCGGTCCTTACAGAACAGCAGACTGTACTGCACTCAGGCCTATGTACCGTAGCACCCTATACCAAGTTACCAGTCCTTATAAAAACTTTTGTGGACCAAGCAGGTTGTGTGTTAGTGTTTAGCAGACTGTGCGTCAGTCCCTATACCGCTGAAGGACTGCTGCAGTATAGGGCAGCGGTCAGCAGTAGTGCACGGCAACCCTATGTATTGTGGACCGATAGCGGTCCTTACAGAACAGCAGACTGTAACGCACTCAGGCCTATGTACCGTAGCACCCTATACCAAGTTACCAGTCCTTATAAGAACTTTTGTGGACCAAGCAGGTTGTGTGTTAGTGATTAGCAGACTGTACGTCAGTCCCTATACCAATGAAGGACTGCTGCAGTATAGGGCAGCGGTCAGCAGTAGTGCACGGCAACCCTATGTATTGTGGACCGATAGCGGTCCTTACAGAACAGCAGACTGTACTGCACTCAGGCCTATGTACCGTAGCACCCTATACCAAGTTACCAGTCCTTATAAGAACTTTTGTGGACCAAGCAGGTTGTGTGTTAGTGATTAGCAGACTGTACGTCAGTCCCTATACCAATGAAGGACTGCTGCAGTATAGGGCAGCGGTCAGCAGTAGTGCACGGCAACCCTATGTATTGTGGACCGATAGCGGTCCTTACAGAACAGCAGACTGTACTGCACTCAGGCCTATGTACCGTAGCACCCTATACCAAGTTACCAGTCCTTATAAGAACTTTTGTGGACCAAGCAGGTTGTGTATTAGTGTTTAGCAGACTGTGCGTCAGTCCCTATACCGCTGAAGGACTGCTGCAGTATAGGGCAGCGGTCAGCAGTAGTGCACGGCAACCCTATGTATTGTGGACCGATAGCGGTCCTTACAGAACAGCAGACTGTACCGCACCCAAGCCTATGTACCGTAGCACCCTAGACAGACCAAGTTACCAGTCCTGATAAAGAGCTTTGTGGAACAAGTGAGTTGTGAATGATTAGCAGACTGCAGCAGAAGGGCAGCAGTCAAGTATAATATTCTTTCTATATTTGGAAGAAAGAATATTATACGTGTACAAGCCTATTACCGTACCACTGATACCAGTCCTGAAAAGAACCTTTGTGGAACTAATAGTAACAGCAAGTCTTTAAAATTATCCTCACTGCCTGACACACTGCTTCCTGCCTGTCCCTATACAAATTGGCAAAAAAGAGTAGGCTGGAACGATTAGCTGGAACAGCTCTTTTGTGGACCTGATAGTAACAGCTAATGATGATGATGATGATGATGATGAAGAAAGACTAATCTGGCTGAGCTGTCCCTAAAATAGCAGCATACAGCGCTCTGTCCCTTTATCTAAACTGACAAAAGAAACTCAGGCTGCTGACCTAACACCTATACCAGTCCTGAAAAGAACTTTTGTGTACCAAATAGCTAGCGTTTTCTCTGTCCCTACTCCACACAGGATCCTTTCCCTACAGTGACAGAAGAAAGAATGTAAAATGGCCACCGGATCGGGTGTATTTATAGGTTAGGGGGAATGTCCAAGTGTCCATGAGCTGTCATGTCTCAATTGGTTGTCCTGTAACACATGATAAACGTGTCACGAAAGGTTAAAGTTCTTGTATACATTAAACACGTAAGTCCGCCGGGGCGAACGACGGAAAAAGGCGTTCGAACCCGCGGACGGCGAAAGTCGGAAATTCGCCGCGAAACGACCGCCGGGCGAACCGTTCGGCCATCACTATTCATCAGGTTTTAGCCATTGAAAATTCTCAGCCCAAAACCACACCAGTTGTTAAGAGACGCTTTAATACTTTACAAAAGATAAAGTGCTATACCTGTGGGTTATTAGGCCACATTTCTCAATTTTGTGTGTCTTCTGGTGAAATGATATTTAAACAGAAGCAATATACAACAAGGAGGCGGGACATAGAAGTGTACTCACCACGCTGGGGGGAAGGGCCCAGGAGTAATAAATATGAAAATACAAAATCATACATCCCTTCAACTATTAAGGCTGAGAATGAGACCTTACAGCAGGAGATTAGGCAAATTAAACAGGAAAGGGATGAATTTGTGAAAGAATTCCAATCTTTTAAAAGAAACATCATTGACTCCCTGAATTTGAGAAATGGAGGGAGTAACTCGTCCACCGCAAACCAAAACAGTACACTAAAAGCGGAGATGAAATACAACATATAAATTCGTTTTAGAGGTCTATGGCATTTTAGTTTCTTAAGATCAAAGTGGGAATGGCATTGTCCATTTACCAATGTACACATAAGAATGATGTATTTTTAATTTTTTGTTTTGCTTTAAATAGGTTAAATAAATAAAAAAAGGGGAAAGATTAATAACTGTCTTCTACAAAGTAATCTGTTTTCAGGTTTAAGTGAATTCAGGAAAGTATATGTCCATACAAATTGGCTGTACATATGCGTAAATACACGCCTAACAAAGGTATGGTATAACAGTCCATTGTTTTGTTTTTGTTTTCTCTCTCTTCCTCTCACTTTCCTTTGTATTCTCCCAGAGGCCAGAAACGCCTAACAATTCATTTGCAAATACCAAAGGGCTATCCAGGATGTATGGGATGCAATCGAAATGAATGTGTATGTGTGAGTGATGGAATGCATGGGTATGAACTGTCCATGTGTAAACAAAGATTATTTTTTTTTTTCTCTTAGGGGGTATACTCAACATTGCTTTATGGCCATAAATAAGTGTGATCACACTAATGCGCATGCGTTGTACTGTTTATGATTATTTTATAATTTTTTTTTTCATTGGAAATGAGCTCAATACTGGTACCAGTTTAAAGTTATAATTTTTTTTTTTATTACAAGTTCAAATGTACTTGCGAATAAATAACCTATGCACAAATATTAAATCTCAATCCTTATAACTATGAGGAACTGTAGGGATGTTGTGTATAACTTTGTTTTCTCCTTTCCTGTGGTTTAGAGTGAAGGTTCTTTCACTCTGACACTCGGAAACTACCACGATACATTACTTTGCACCTTGTGGCATCTTATGGATTCAGTAGGTCTTGTGTTTTGTTTTGTTTTTCCTTCCAAATTAACTCATGTGATGCCAATATGTGTGAAGGTTATAGATCTACATGTTGTCGTTTAGAATTTAAGTATTTACAAACCCTCCCAGTTTTTCCATAATTTTTGGTCTGTCCGAGTATAGATATGGGGGTGGGTCCTGGACATTATTGACTGTACTTACGGTTAATGGACCCATTACCTTGGCTGGAAGTCTGTTCCAAGCATCCACTACTATTGTAGACCATTATGAACCTCTCAGAGAGGTACAGTGAGGTGTTATTAATGATTTTTAAGTTTTGTATTTTAGGGTAATTGCCCAAACAAGGATGGATGATCGGACGCAGACGGGCAAAGTATTGTGAAACACAGATGAGGACCTTAAAACAATTTTATGTTGGTTTTAAGGAGAAGCCTTGAATGGAATTAATTACAGTCAGGCCTTACTAAATTCTAACTTCTTTAGGGCGGTCTGTGTCAATAAACAGAGGTCCTGCTCTCTCTAATACAAATTTTTGTGGCCTGCTTGACTTGCAAATTGTTTTGCACTAAGAGTCAATTAATATGTTAATCACCACCGAGAGAGGGTGTGGCGCAATGTTTGAAAGCAGATTCAATCATTTTGTTTAACACAATTACAGATTCAAGGCTCTTTAACAAATTAAAGGTTGAGGCAGCATTCAATCTGAATAGTTTTTTTTTCTTTATTGTTTTTTTTCTCCTTCAACTTTTTCTCTTAAAGAAAACTTTTTTTTTCTCCTTTACTGCCTATATCACCTTATTTTAATTTTTTGGTGACTCTTCAGTTTGGCTTGCCTATGGTGAAATAAAAAAAAAAAAAGAGGGGAGTATGGGGAACATTATATGGAGAACATTTAAAGCAATTACAAATGTTGATATAGAATATTAAAAGCTTCCCTTTAGCATTTTGGGGATGGGTCGAGTATCCAACAGTTTTTGTTTTTCTCTTATGACATTGGATAATTGTTTTATATAATTTAGGTCATTGTAGCTATTATCATGACAATAGTAACATAAGGCTTTAGCAACAGCCATGTGACTATTTTCTGTGTATATGTGACATACAATCCTCTCTACAGTTCTAATGTTGGCCAGTCATCAGATGTGGTCATTGATATATATTTTTCTTTTTCATTTCTTTCTTTTTGTGCCATAATAAGTTCAAAGAGCATTGCGTCAATATCATATAGATATACTGGGACTGGTGAGACTCATAGTGATTGGAAAATAGCAGGGAGTATAGTACATTTGTACTTAAGAGTATTGTATTTAGATTTTTCCAGAAGCCACTAGTGACTGGTGACATCACACCTATCTGTATTCTGAAATCCAGTCATGTTTGTCTGCGTAGGCGACACTGCCTAATCTGCAATGAGAACTCTTAAAGTGATGACCTCTTCCGTAGCCTGCTAAAGGCAGGGCTCGTGCAGTAGCTACACATGGTAGCCAAGGACGGTGCCCAAGGTTTGGGACCAGCACTGAACATAGCTTCAGTAACAGGAGTTAGTGGTGAGTTGCGATGGCAACAAGAACCCCCTGCACACTTGAAGAGTCATACACAGACACACAGTGGTACCGCAGAAGGCAGAACAGAGTTACTTGCAGGCATATGACCATGGAGGAAGAAAGATGGGGGATGGAAATCAGACACCTGGCTGAAGGGCGTACTTAAATTGTTACACATGTCACTGAGAGAGGGGTCTCATCAGTATGTCGCAGTATATCTATGGTAATTCTAATAAAAGGTCCTAACTGCTCAGACTTACCAGGCAAGCATTAATTTGAATGCATGTGTCTCAAATGTACTTGTGGTTTTCTTTCTATACCTCTGTCCACATTTAACAAAGTATAATCTTAGCCGGGAAAACTGATCCAAAGGCCATTACTGTATGCGGTATCCAACGGGAATCACCATGGAAGGCTGTCCCAGAAGCAAGGGCAACATGACCAGATTGACATTATTGACTTTCGCACTATCATTATTGGACGGTTGAGAACAAGGATCCTCATGTTTTTTTTTTTATTATTATCCCTCTTGTTTTTTTTTATTGTATTTTGTATCCTATGATTTTTATTATGGACTTATTACATTCAGAACAAGGGAGGACTACCGATACTAGGATCCAGAAATGTGAACTGTAGAGATGGAGAGTTTAAACGTTTTTTTTTTTTCTTCTCAAAGAGTTTTATTTCATTTCAGAGGGCAAAGACAAACTTTCCAAATATTAAAGAAGATTGCACCTAAATCATTATTCTTTGTGTGGCCGAGTCTCATACTCTCAACTGGCCACAAGGGGCCATCTGTTGCCTTATGAGTTTATGTGAAATCTTCATTAATATCGGTAAAATATTGTAATTAGAAATAGATCTCATTTGGCTTTCATTTATGAAAGCCAGGTAAAAGGTCTCTCCCCAGGGGCTTGGTAAGAGCAGACAATGCGGAGCCGTGACTTGTATACACCATATGGAGAGCCACTCCCATTGTTCTACACCTACTCACTTCAAAAGGACCCCATGCTGGGGTAGACAATGAGGAGTGTCCAACCATAAACCTTGCTTAAGTTCCTGAGGAAATCCAATTAAGTCTTCTCTTTAAGACTAGTCACAAGGATTTGCATGAAAGGGGGCCGACTTATGTAGTGAGCCCTCCAATCATGATCCAAGCTAAGGCAGCCAATGGGGAATCAGCATGAAGGCATATTACCCAAAGCCAAGGTGAGGGACAGCCCTTTTTCGGAAACCAGTGGTCAAGGGTGGAACTCTGTAAGGATGGGTAATTATGGGTAAGGTGATGCTTGTAACTAAATATGCTTGTATGCTTGTGACTAAATATACTGTCTTAGAGAATATACTTTGTATTACTGCATGTAACTAGTATATTTCCACCTAGTATTTTCTTCCTTGATGTAAGACCTTAGACTATAGATATTTTCTGTGTATATAGACCTGTAACTTACTCTAATAAAGGGTGTTATGTTAAACCTTTCTTTTCCTGGTCAATAGGATTCTCTTTTCAACCCATATCATATCTTCTGATTAATAAATCAGAAATATAGATTTTGAAGGTTAACAAAGCTTTATTGGGAAGGGGAGCCAAATCCGACAGCAATAGTCAGTTTGCTATGAAATTCCGCTTCCGCTGGACAGAAAGGGCCTGGGGTAAGAAAGAAGAGTGAGGATGCTTTATACAAAGAGTAGAGCAGTCACAGAGGCCATATACAAGTGTTTTAACCCTAGAAATGCAGTGGAAGCTTTATTGTGAGGGGGAGCCAAATCCGACAGCAATAGTCAGTTTGCTATCAAATTCCGCTTCCCCTGGACAGAAAGGGCCTGGGGTAAGAAAGAAGAGAGAGGATGCTTTATACAAAGAGTAGAGCAGTCAGAGAGGCCATATACAAGTGTTTTTAACCCTAGAAATGCAGTGGAAGCTTTATTGGGAAGGGGAGCCAAATCCGACAGCAATAGTCAGTTTGCTATCAAATTCCGCTTCCCCTGGACAGAAAGGGCTTGGGGTAAGAAAGAAGAGGGGGATGCTTTATACAAAGAGTAGAGCAGTCAGAGAGGCCATATACAAGTGTTTTTAACCCTAGAAATGCAGTGTTAGCTTAATTGGGAAGGGGAGCCAAATCCGACAGCAATAGTCAGTTTGCTATCAAATTCCGCTTCCCCTGGACATAAAGTGCTTGGGGTAAGAACGAAGAGTGAGGATGCTTTATACAAAGAGTAGAGCAGTCAGAGAGGCCATATACAAGTGTTTTTAACCCTAGAAATGCAGTGGAAGCTTTATTGGGAAGGGGAGCCAAATCCGACAGCAATAGTCAGTTTGCTATCAAATTCCGCTTCCCCTGTACAGAAAGGGCCTGGGGTAACAAAGAAGAGTGAGGATGCTTTATACAAAGAGTAGAGCAGTCAGAGAGGTCATATACAAGTGTTTTTAACCCTAGAAATGCAGTGGAAGCTTTATTGTGAGGGGGAGCCAAATCCGACAGCAATAGTCAGTTTGCTATCAAATTCCGCTTCCCCTGGACAGAAAGGGCTTGGGGTAAGAAAGAAGAGTGAGTATGGTTTATACAAAGAGTAGAGCAGTCAGAGATGCCATATACAAGTGTTTTTAACCCTAGAAATGCAGTGGAAGCTTTATTGGGAAGGGGAGCCAAATCCGACAGCAATAGTCAGTTTGCTATGAAATTCCGCTTCCCCTGGACAGAAAGGGCATGGGGTAAGAAAGAAGAGGGAGGATGCTTTATACAAAGAGTAGAGCAGTCAGAGAGGCCATATACAAGTGTTTTTAACCCTAGAAATGCAGTGGAAGCTTTATTGGGAGGGGGAGCCAAATCCGACAGCAATAGTCAGTTTGCTATCAAATTCCGCTTCCCCTGGACAGAAAGGGCTTGGGGTAAGAAAGAAGAGTGAGTATGGTTTATACAAAGAGTAGAGCAGTCAGAGAGGCCATATACAAGTGTTTTTAACCCTAGAAATGCAGTGGAAGCTTTATTGGGAAGGGGAGCCAAATCCGACAGCAATAGTCAGTTTGCTATGAAATTCCGCTTCCCCTGGACAGAAAGGGCATGGGGTAAGAAAGAAGAGGGAGGATGCTTTATACAAAGAGTAGAGCAGTCAGAGAGGCCATATACAAGTGTTTTTAACCCTAGAAATGCAGTGGAAGCTTTATTGGGAAGGGGAGCCAAATCCGACAGCAGTAGTCAGTTTGGTATGAAATTCCGCTTCCCCTAGACAGAAAGGGCCTGGGGTAAGAAAGAAGAGTGAGGATGCTTTATACAAAGAGTAGAGCAGTCAGAGAGGCCATATACAAGTGTTTTTAACCCTAGAAATGCAGTGGAAGCTTTATTGGGAAGGGGAGCCAAATCCGAAAGCAATAGTCAGTTTGCTATGAAATTCCGCTTCCCCTGGACATAAAGTGCTTGGGGTAAGAAAGAAGAGGGAGGATGCTTTATACAAAGAGTAGAGCAGTCAGAGAGGCCATATACAAGTGTTTTTAACCCTAGAAATGCAGTGGAAGCTTTATTGTGAGGGGGAGCCAAATCCGACAGCAATAGTCAGTTTGCTATGAAATTCCGCTTCCCCTGGACAGAAAGGGCCTGGGGTAAGAAAGAAGAGGGAGGATGATTTATACAAAGAGTAGAGCAGTCAGAGAGGCCATATACAAGTGTTTTTAACCCTAGAAATGCAGTGGAAGCTTTATTGGGAAGGGGAGCCAAATCCGACAGCAATAGTCAGTTTGCTATGAAATTCCGCTTCCCCTGGACAGAAAGGGCCTGGGGTAAGAAAGAAGAGGGAGGATGATTTATACAAAGAGTAGAGCAGTCAGAGGGGCCATATACAAGTGTTTTTAACCCTAGAAATACAGTGGAAGCTTTATTGGGAAGGGGAGCCAAATCCGACAGCAATAGTCAGTTTGCTATGAAATTCCGCTTCCGCTGGACAGAAAGGGCCTGGGGTAAGAAAGAAGAGTGAGGATGCTTTATACAAAGAGTAGAGCAGTCACAGAGGCCATATACAAGTGTTTTAACCCTAGAAATGCAGTGGAAGCTTTATTGTGAGGGGGAGCCAAATCCGACAGCAATAGTCAGTTTGCTATCAAATTCCGCTTCCCCTGGACAGAAAGGGCCTGGGGTAAGAAAGAAGAGAGAGGATGCTTTATACAAAGAGTAGAGCAGTCAGAGAGGCCATATACAAGTGTTTTTAACCCTAGAAATGCAGTGGAAGCTTTATTGGGAAGGGGAGCCAAATCCGACAGCAGTAGTCAGTTTTGTATGAAATTCCGCTTCCCCTGGACAGAAAGGGCCTGGGGTAAGAAAGAAGAGTGTGGATGCTTTATACAAAGAGTAGAGCAGTCAGAGAGGCCATATACAAGTGTTTTTAACCCTAGAAATGCAGTGGAAGCTTTATTGGGAGGGGGAGCCAAATCCGACAGCAATAGTCAGTTTGCTATCAAATTCCGCTTCCCCTAGACATAAAGTGCTTGGGGTAAGAAAGAAGAGGGGGATGCTTTATACAAAGAGTAGAGCAGTCAGAGAGGCCATATACAAGTGTTTTTAACCCTAGAAATGCAGTGGAAGCTTTATTGGGAAGGGGAGCCAAATCCGACAGCAGTAGTCAGTTTTGTATGAAATTCCGCTTCCCCTGGACAGAAAGGGCCTGGGGTAAGAAAGAAGAGTGAGAATGCTTTATACAAAGAGTAGAGCAGTCAGAGAGGCCATATACAAGTGTTTTTAACCCTAGAAATGCAGTGGAAGCTTTATTGGGCGGGGGAGCCAAATCCGACAGCAATAGTCAGTTTGCTATCAAATTCTGCTTCCCCTGGGCAGAAAGGGCTTGGGTTAAGAAAGAAAAGTGAGGATGCCTTATACAAAGAGTAGAGCAGTCAGAGAGGCCATATACAAGTGTTTTTAACCCTAGAAATGCAGTGGAAGCTTTATTGGGAAGGGGAGCCAAATCCGACAGCAGTAGTCAGTTTTGTATGAAATTCCGCTTCCCCTGGACAGAAAGGGCCTGGGGTAAGAAAGAAGAGTGTGGATGCTTTATACAAAGAGTAGAGCAGTCAGAGAGGCCATATACAAGTGTTTTTAACCCTAGAAATGCAGTGGAAGTTTTATTGGGAGGGGGAGCCAAATCCGACAGCAATAGTCAGTTTGCTATCAAATTCCGCTTCCCCTGGACATAAAGGGCCCGGGGTAAGAAAGAAGAGTGAGGATGCTTTATACAAAGAGTAGAGCAGTCAGAGAGGCCATATACAAGTGTTTTTAACCCTAGAAATGCAGTGGAAGCTTTATTGGGAAGGGGAGCCCAATCCGACAGCAATAGTCAGTTTGCTATGAAATTCCGCTTCCTCTGGACAGAAAGGGCTTGGGGTAAGAAAGAAGAGTGAGGATGCTTTATACAAAGTTTAGAGCAGTCAGAGAGACCATATACAAGTGTTTTTAACCCTAGAAATGCAGTGGAAGCTTTATTGTGAGGGGGAGCCAAAATCCGACAGCAATAGTCAGTTTGCTATCAAATTCCGCTTCCCCTGGACAGAAAGGGCTTGGGGTAAGAAAGAAGAGTGAGGATGCTTTCTACAAAGAGTAGAGCAGTCAGAGAGGCCATATACAAGTGTTTTTAACCCTAGAAATGCAGTGGAAGCTTTATTGTGAGGGGGAGCCAAATCCGACAGCAATAGTCAGTTTGCTATGTAATTCCGCTTCCCCTGGACAGAAAGGGCCTGGTTAAGAAAGAAGAGTGAGGATGCTTTATACAAAGAGTAGAGCAGTCAGAGAGGCCATATACAAGTGTTTTTAACCCTAGAAATGCAGTGGAAGCTTTATTGGGAAGGGGAGCCAAATCCGACAGCAATAGTCAGTTTGCTATCAAATTCCGCTTCCCCTGGACAGAAAGGGCTTGGGGTAAGAAAGAAGAGGGGGATGCTTTATACAAAGAGTAGAGCAGTCAGAGAGGCCATATACAAGTGTTTTTAACCCTAGAAATGCAGTGTTAGCTTAATTGGGAAGGGGAGCCAAATCCGACAGCAATAGTCAGTTTGCTATCAAATTCCGCTTCCCCTGGACATAAAGTGCTTGGGGTAAGAACGAAGAGTGAGGATGCTTTATACAAAGAGTAGAGCAGTCAGAGAGGCCATATACAAGTGTTTTTAACCCTAGAAATGCAGTGGAAGCTTTATTGGGAAGGGGAGCCAAATCCGACAGCAATAGTCAGTTTGCTATCAAATTCCGCTTCCCCTGTACAGAAAGGGCCTGGGGTAACAAAGAAGAGTGAGGATGCTTTATACAAAGAGTAGAGCAGTCAGAGAGGTCATATACAAGTGTTTTTAACCCTAGAAATGCAGTGGAAGCTTTATTGGGAGGGGGAGCCAAATCCGACAGCAATAGTCAGTTTGCTATCAAATTCCGCTTCCCCTGGACAGAAAGGGCTTGGGGTAAGAAAGAAGAGTGAGTATGGTTTATACAAAGAGTAGAGCAGTCAGAGATGCCATATACAAGTGTTTTTAACCCTAGAAATGCAGTGGAAGCTTTATTGGGAAGGGGAGCCAAATCCGACAGCAATAGTCAGTTTGCTATGAAATTCCGCTTCCCCTGGACAGAAAGGGCATGGGGTAAGAAAGAAGAGGGAGGATGCTTTATACAAATGGTAGAGCAGTCAGAGAGGCTATATACAAGTGTTTTTAACCCTAGAAATGCAGTGGAAGCTTTATTGGGAGGGGGAGCCAAATCCGACAGCAATAGTCAGTTTGCTATCAAATTCCGCTTCCCCTGGACAGAAAGGGCTTGGGGTAAGAAAGAAGAGTGAGTATGGTTTATACAAAGAGTAGAGCAGTCAGAGAGGCCATATACAAGTGTTTTTAACCCTAGAAATGCAGTGGAAGCTTTATTGGGAAGGGGAGCCAAATCCGACAGCAATAGTCAGTTTGCTATGAAATTCCGCTTCCCCTGGACAGAAAGGGCATGGGGTAAGAAAGAAGAGGGAGGATGCTTTATACAAAGAGTAGAGCAGTCAGAGAGGCCATATACAAGTGTTTTTAACCCTAGAAATGCAGTGGAAGCTTTATTGGGAAGGGGAGCCAAATCCGACAGCAGTAGTCAGTTTGGTATGAAATTCCGCTTCCCCTAGACAGAAAGGGCCTGGGGTAAGAAAGAAGAGTGAGGATGCTTTATACAAAGAGTAGAGCAGTCAGAGAGGCCATATACAAGTGTTTTTAACCCTAGAAATGCAGTGGAAGCTTTATTGGGAAGGGGAGCCAAATCCGACAGCAATAGTCAGTTTGCTATCAAATTCCGCTTCCCCTGGACATAAAGTGCTTGGGGTAAGAAAGAAGAGGGAGGATGCTTTATACAAAGAGTAGAGCAGTCAGAGAGGCCATATACAAGTGTTTTTAACCCTAGAAATGCAGTGGAAGCTTTATTGTGAGGGGGAGCCAAATCCGACAGCAATAGTCAGTTTGCTATGAAATTCCGCTTCCCCTGGACAGAAAGGGCCTGGGGTAAGAAAGAAGAGGGAGGATGATTTATACAAAGAGTAGAGCAGTCAGAGAGGCCATATACAAGTGTTTTTAACCCTAGAAATGCAGTGGAAGCTTTATTGGGAAGGGGAGCCAAATCCGACAGCAATAGTCAGTTTGCTATGAAATTCCGCTTCCCCTGGACAGAAAGGGCCTGGGGTAAGAAAGAAGAGGGAGGATGATTTATACAAAGAGTAGAGCAGTCAGAGGGGCCATATACAAGTGTTTTTAACCCTAGAAATGCAGTGGAAGCTTTATTGGGAAGGGGAGCCAAATCCGACAGCAATAGTCAGTTTGCTATGAAATTCCGCTTCCGCTGGACAGAAAGGGCCTGGGGTAAGAAAGAAGAGTGAGGATGCTTTATACAAAGAGTAGAGCAGTCACAGAGGCCATATACAAGTGTTTTAACCCTAGAAATGCAGTGGAAGCTTTATTGTGAGGGGGAGCCAAATCCGACAGCAATAGTCAGTTTGCTATCAAATTCCGCTTCCCCTGGACAGAAAGGGCCTGGGGTAAGAAAGAAGAGAGAGGATGCTTTATACAAAGAGTAGAGCAGTCAGAGAGGCTATATACAAGTGTTTTTAACCCTAGAAATGCAGTGGAAGCTTTATTGGGAGGGGGAGCCAAATCCGACAGCAATAGTCAGTTTGCAATCAAATTCTGCTTCCCCTGGGCAGAAAGGGCTTGGGGTAAGAAAGAAAAGTGAGGATGCCTTATACAAAGAGTAGAGCAGTCAGAGAGGCCATATACAAGTGTTTTTAACCCTAGAAATGCAGTGGAAGCTTTATTGGGAAGGGGAGCCAAATCCGACAGCAGTAGTCAGTTTTGTATGAAATTCCGCTTCCCCTGGACAGAAAGGGCCTGGGGTAAGAAAGAAGAGTGTGGATGCTTTATACAAAGAGTAGAGCAGTCAGAGAGGCCATATACAAGTGTTTTTAACCCTAGAAATGCAGTGGAAGCTTTATTGGGAGGGGGAGCCAAATCCGACAGCAATAGTCAGTTTGCTATCAAATTCCGCTTCCCCTAGACATAAAGTGCTTGGGGTAAGAAAGAAGAGGGGGATGCTTTATACAAAGAGTAGAGCAGTCAGAGAGGCCATATACAAGTGTTTTTAACCCTAGAAATGCAGTGGAAGCTTTATTGGGAAGGGGAGCCAAATCCGACAGCAGTAGTCAGTTTTGTATGAAATTCCGCTTCCCCTGGACAGAAAGGGCCTGGGGTAAGAAAGAAGAGTGAGAATGCTTTATACAAAGAGTAGAGCAGTCAGAGAGGCCATATACAAGTGTTTTTAACCATAGAAATGCAGTGGAAGCTTTATTGGGAGGGGGAGCCAAATCCGACAGCAATAGTCAGTTTGCAATCAAATTCTGCTTCCCCTGGGCAGAAAGGGCTTGGGGTAAGAAAGAAAAGTGAGGATGCCTTATACAAAGAGTAGAGCAGTCAGAGAGGCCATATACAAGTGTTTTTAACCCTAGAAATGCAGTGGAAGCTTTATTGGGAAGGGGAGCCAAATCCGACAGCAATAGTCAGTTTGCTATCAAATTCCGCTTCCCCTGGACATAAAGTGCTTGGGGTAAGAAAGAAGAGGGAGGATGCTTTATACAAAGAGTAGAGCAGTCAGAGAGGCCATATACAAGTGTTTTTAACCCTAGAAATGCAGTGGAAGCTTTATTGTGAGGGGGAGCCAAATCCGACAGCAATAGTCAGTTTGCTATGAAATTCCGCTTCCCCTGGACAGAAAGGGCCTGGGGTAAGAAAGAAAAGGGAGGATGATTTATACAAAGAGTAGAGCAGTCAGAGAGGCCATATACAAGTGTTTTTAACCCTAGAAATGCAGTGGAAGCTTTATTGGGAAGGGGAGCCAAATCCGACAGCAATAGTCAGTTTGCTATAAAATTCCGCTTCCCCTGGACAGAAAGGGCCTGGGGTAAGAAAGAAGAGGGAGGATGATTTATACAAAGAGTAGAGCAGTCAGAGGGGCCATATACAAGTGTTTTTAACCCTAGAAATGCAGTGGAAGCTTTATTGGGAAGGGGAGCCAAATCCGACAGCAATAGTCAGTTTGCTATGAAATTCCGCTTCCGCTGGACAGAAAGGGCCTGGGGTAAGAAAGAAGAGTGAGGATGCTTTATACAAAGAGTAGAGCAGTCACAGAGGCCATATACAAGTGTTTTAACCCTAGAAATGCAGTGGAAGCTTTATTGTGAGGGGGAGCCAAATCCGACAGCAATAGTCAGTTTGCTATCAAATTCCGCTTCCCCTGGACAGAAAGGGCCTGGGGTAAGAAAGAAGAGAGAGGATGCTTTATACAAAGAGTAGAGCAGTCAGAGAGGCTATATACAAGTGTTTTTAACCCTAGAAATGCAGTGGAAGCTTTATTGGGAGGGGGAGCCAAATCCGACAGCAATAGTCAGTTTGCTATGAAATTCCGCTTCCCCTGGACAGAAAGGGCCTGGGGTAAGAAAGAAGAGTGAGAATGCTTTATACAAAGAGTAGAGCAGTCAGAGAGGCCATATACAAGTGTTTTTAACCCTAGAAATGCAGTGGAAGCTTTAGTGGGAGGGGGAGCCAAATCCGACAGCAATAGTCAGTTTGCAATCAAATTCTGCTTCCCCTGGGCAGAAAGGGCTTGGGGTAAGAAAGAAAAGTGAGGATGCCTTATACAAAGAGTAGAGCAGTCAGAGAGGCCATATACAAGTGTTTTTAACCCTAGAAATGCAGTGGAAGCTTTATTGGGAAGGGGAGCCAAATCCGACAGCAGTAGTCAGTTTTGTATGAAATTCCGCTTCCCCTGGACAGAAAGGGCCTGGGGTAAGAAAGAAGAGTGTGGATGCTTTATACAAAGAGTAGAGCAGTCAGAGAGGCCATATACAAGTGTTTTTAACCCTAGAAATGCAGTGGAAGCTTTATTGGGAGGGGGAGCCAAATCCGACAGCAATAGTCAGTTTGCTATCAAATTCCGCTTCCCCTAGACATAAAGTGCTTGGGGTAAGAAAGAAGAGGGGGATGCTTTATACAAAGAGTAGAGCAGTCAGAGAGGCCATATACAAGTGTTTTTAACCCTAGAAATGCAGTGGAAGCTTTATTGGGAAGGGGAGCCAAATCCGACAGCAGTAGTCAGTTTTGTATGAAATTCCGCTTCCCCTGGACAGAAAGGGCCTGGGGTAAGAAAGAAGAGTGAGAATGCTTTATAAAAAGAGTAGAGCAGTCAGAGAGGCCATATACAAGTGTTTTTAACCCTAGAAATGCAGTGGAAGCTTTATTGGGAGGGGGAGCCAAATCCGACAGCAATAGTCAGTTTGCTATCAAATTCCGCTTCCCCTAGACATAAAGTGCTTGGGGTAAGAAAGAAGAGGGGGATGCTTTATACAAAGAGTAGAGCAGTCAGAGAGGCCATATACAAGTGTTTTTAACCCTAGAAATGCAGTGGAAGCTTTATTGGGAAGGGGAGCCAAATCCGACAGCAGTAGTCAGTTTTGTATGAAATTCCGCTTCCCCTGGACAGAAAGGGCCTGGGGTAAGAAAGAAGAGTGAGAATGCTTTATAAAAAGAGTAGAGCAGTCAGAGAGGCCATATACAAGTGATTTTAACCCTAGAAATGCAGTGGAAGCTTTATTGGGAGGGGGAACCAAATCCGACATCAATAGTCAGTTTGCTATCAAATTCCGCTTCCCCTGGACAGAAAGGGCCTGGGGTAAGAAAGAAGAGTGAGGATGCTTTATACAAAGAGTAGAGCAGTCAGAGAGGCCATATACAAGTGTTTTTAACCCTAGAAATGCAGTGGAAGCTTTATTGGGAAGGGGAGCCAAATCCGACAGCAATAGTCAGTTTGCTATCAAATTCCGCTTCCCCTGTACAGAAAGGGCCTGGGGTAACAAAGAAGAGTGAGGATGCTTTCTACAAAGAGTAGAGCAGTCAGAGAGGCCATATACAAGTGTTTTTAACCCTAGAAATGCAGTGGAAGCTTTATTGTGAGGGGGAGCCAAATCCAACAGCAATAGTCAGTTTGCTATCAAATTCCGCTTCTCCTGGACAGAAAGGGCTTGGGGTAAGAAAGAAGAGGGGGATGCTTTATACAAAGAGTGGAGCAGTCAGAGAGGCCATATACAAGTGTTTTTAACCCTAGAAATGCAGTGTTAGCTTAATTGGGAAGGGGAGCCAAATCCGACAGCAATAGTCAGTTTGCTATGAAATTCCGCTTCCTCTGGACAGAAAGGGCCTGGGGTAAGAAAGAAGAGTGAGGATGCTTTATACAAAGAGTAGAGCAGTCAGAGAGGCCATATACAAGTGATTTTAACCCTAGAAATGCAGTGGAAGCTTTATTGGGAGGGGGAGCCAAATCCGACAGCAATAGTCAGTTTGCTATCTAATTCCGCTTCCCCTGGACATAAAGTGCTTGGGGTAAGAAAGAAGAGGGGGATGCTTTATACAAAGAGTAGAGCAGTCAGAGAGGCCATATACAAGTGTTTTTAACCCTAGAAATGCAGTGGAAGCTTTATTGTGAGGGGGAGCCAAATCCGACATCAATAGTCAGTTTGCTATCAAATTCCGCTTCCCCTGGACAGAAAGGGCCTGGGGTAAGAAAGAAGAGTGAGGATGCTTTATACAAAGAGTAGAGCAGTCAGAGAGGCCATATACAAGTGTTTTTAACCCTAGAAATGCAGTGGAAGCTTTATTGGGAAGGGGAGCCAAATCCGACAGCAATAGTCAGTTTGCTATGAAATTCCGCTTCCCCTGGATAGAAAGGGCCTGGGGTAAGAAAGAAGAGGGAGGATGCTTTATACAAAGAGTAGAGCAGTCAGAGAGGCCATATACAAGTGTTTTTAACCCTAGAAATGCAGTGGAAGCTTTATTGTGAGGGGGAGTCAAATCCGACAGCAATAGTCAGTTTGCTATCAAATTCCGCTTCCCCTGGACAGAAAGGGCCTGGGGTAAGAAAGAAGAGTGAGGATGCTTTATACAAAGAGTATAGCAGTCAGAGAGGCCATATACAAGTGTTTTTAACCCTAGAAATGCAGTGGAAGCTTTATTGGGAGGGGGAGCCAAATCCGACAGCAGTAGTCAGTTTGGTATGAAATTCCGCTTCCCCTGGACAGAAAGGGCCTGGGGTAAGAAAAAAGAGGGAGGATGCTTTATACAAAGAGTAGAGCAGTCAGAGAGGCCATATACAAGTGTTTTTAACCCTAGAAATGCAGTGGAAGCTTTATTGGGAAGGGGAGCCAAATCCGACAGCAATAGTCAGTTTGCTATGAAATTCCGCTTCCTCTGGACAGAAAGGGCTTGGGGTAAGAAAGAAGAGTGAGGATGCTTTATACAAAGAGTAGAGCAGTCAGAGAGACCATATACAAGTGTTTTTAACCCTAGAAATGCAGTGGAAGCTTTATTGTGAGGGGGAGCCAAAATCCGACAGCAATATTCAGTTTGCTATCAAATTCCGCTTCCCCTGGACAGAAAGGGCTTGGGGTAAGAAAGAAGAGTGAGGATGCTTTCTACAAAGAGTAGAGCAGTCAGAGAGGCCATATACAAGTGTTTTTAACCCTAGAAATGCAGTGGAAGCTTTATTGTGAGGGGGAGCCAAATCCAACAGCAATAGTCAGTTTGCTATCAAATTCCGCTTCCCCTGGACAGAAAGGGCTTGGGGTAAGAAAGAAGAGGGGGATGCTTTATACAAAGAGTGGAGCAGTCAGAGAGGCCATATACAAGTGTTTTTAACCCTAGAAATGCAGTGTTAGCTTAATTGGGAAGGGGAGCCAAATCCGACAGCAATAGTCAGTTTGCTATGAAATTCCGCTTCCTCTGGACAGAAAGGGCCTGGGGTAAGAAAGAAGAGTGAGGATGCTTTATACAAAGAGTAGAGCAGTCAGAGAGGCCATATACAAGTGTTTTTAACGCTATAAATGCAGTGGAAGCTTTTTTTGGGAGGGGGAGCCAAATCCGACAGCAATAGTCAGTTTGCTATCAAATTCCGCTTCCCCTGGACAGAAAGGGCCTGGGGTAAGAAAGAAGAGTGAGGATGCTTTATACAAAGAGTAGAGCAGTCAGAGAGGCCATATACAAGTGTTTTTAACCCTAGAAATGCAGTGGAAGCTTTATTGGGAGGGGGAGCCAAATCCGACAGCAATAGTCAGTTTGCTATCAAATTCCGCTTCCCCTGGACAGAAAGGGCCTGGGGTAAGAAAGAAGAGTGAGGATGCTTTATACAAAGAGTAGAGCAGTCAGAGAGGCCATATACAAGTGTTTTTAACGCTAGAAATGCAGTGGAAGCTTTTTTTGGGAAGGGGAGCCAAATCCGACAGCAATAGTCAGTTTGCTATGAAATTCCGCTTCCCCTGGATAGAAAGGGCCTGGGGTAAGAAAGAAGAGTGAGGATGCTTTATACAAAGAGTAGAGCAGTCAGAGAGGCCATATACAAGTGTTTTTAACCCTAGAAATGCAGTGGAAGCTTTATTGTGAGGGGGAGTCAAATCCGACAGCAATAGTCAGTTTGCTATCAAATTCCGCTTCCCCTGGACAGAAAGGGCCTGGGGTAAGAAAGAAGAGTGAGGATGCTTTATACAAAGAGTAGAGCAGTCAGAGAGGCCATATACAAGTGTTTTTAACCCTAGAAATGCAGTGGAAGCTTTATTGGGAAGGGGAGCCAAATCCGACAGCAGTAGTCAGTTTGGTATGAAATTCCGCTTCCCCTGGACAGAAAGGGCCTGGGGTAAGACAGAAGAGTGAGGATGCTTTATACAAAGAGTAGAGCAGTCAGAGAGGCCATATACAAGTGTTTTTAACCCTAGAAATGCAGTGGAAGCTTTATTGGGAGGGGGAGCCAAATCCGACAGCAATAGTCAGTTTGCTATGAAATTCCGCTTCCCCTGGACAGAAAGGGCTTGGGGTAAGAAAGAAGAGTGAGGATGCTTTATACAAAGAGTAGAGCAGTCAGAGAGGCCATATACAAGTGTTTTTAACCCTAGAAATGCAGTGGAAGCTTTATTGGGAAGGGGAGCCAAATCCGACAGCAGTAGTCAGTTTGGTATGAAATTCCGCTTCCCCTGGACAGAAAGGGCCTGGGGTAAGAAAAAAGAGGGAGGATGCTTTATACAAAGAGTAGAGCAGTCAGAGAGGCCATATACAAGTGTTTTTAACCCTAGAAATGCAGTGGAAGCTTTATTGGGAAGGGGAGCCAAATCCGACAGCAATAGTCAGTTTGCTATGAAATTCCGCTTCCTCTGGACAGAAAGGGCTTGGGGTAAGAAAGAAGAGTGAGGATGCTTTATACAAAGAGTAGAGCAGTCAGAGAGACCATATACAAGTGTTTTTAACCCTAGAAATGCAGTGGAAGCTTTATTGTGAGGGGGAGCCAAAATCCGACAGCAATAGTCAGTTTGCTATCAAATTCCGCTTCCCCTGGACAGAAAGGGCTTGGGGTAAGAAAGAAGAGTGAGGATGCTTTCTACAAAGAGTAGAGCAGTCAGAGAGGCCATATACAAGTGTTTTTAACCCTAGAAATGCAGTGGAAGCTTTATTGTGAGGGGGAGCCAAATCCAACAGCAATAGTCAGTTTGCTATCAAATTCCGCTTCCCCTGGACAGAAAGGGCTTGGGGTAAGAAAGAAGAGGGGGATGCTTTATACAAAGAGTGGAGCAGTCAGAGAGGCCATATACAAGTGTTTTTAACCCTAGAAATGCAGTGTTAGCTTAATTGGGAAGGGGAGCCAAATCCGACAGCAATAGTCAGTTTGCTATGAAATTCCGCTTCCTCTGGACAGAAAGGGCCTGGGGTAAGAAAGAAGAGTGAGGATGCTTTATACAAAGAGTAGAGCAGTCAGAGAGGCCATATACAAGTGATTTTAACCCTAGAAATGCAGTGGAAGCTTTATTGGGAGGGGGAGCCAAATCCGACAGCAATAGTCAGTTTGCTATCTAATTCCGCTTCCCCTGGACATAAAGTGCTTGGGGTAAGAAAGAAGAGGGAGGATGCTTTATACAAAGAATAGAGCAGTCAGAGAGGCCATATACAAGTGTTTTTAACCCTAGAAATGCAGTGGAAGCTTTATTGTGAGGGGGAGCCAAATCCGACATCAATAGTCAGTTTGCTATCAAATTCCGCTTCCCCTGGACAGAAAGGGCCTGGGGTAAGAAAGAAGAGTGAGGATGCTTTATACAAAGAGTAGAGCAGTCAGAGAGGCCATATACAAGTGTTTTTAACCCTAGAAATGCAGTGGAAGCTTTTTTTGGGAAGTGGAGCCAAAATCCGACAGCAATAGTCAGTTTGCTATCAAATTCCGCTTCCCCTGGACAGAAAGGGCTTGGGGTAAGAAAGAAGAGTGAGGATGCTTTCTACAAAGAGTAGAGCAGTCAGAGAGGCCATATACAAGTGTTTTTAACCCTAGAAATGCAGTGGAAGCTTTATTGTGAGGGGGAGCCAAATCCAACAGCAATAGTCAGTTTGCTATCAAATTCCGCTTCCCCTGGACAGAAAGGGCTTGGGGTAAGAAAGAAGAGGGGGATGCTTTATACAAAGAGTGGAGCAGTCAGAGAGGCCATATACAAGTGTTTTTAACCCTAGAAATGCAGTGTTAGCTTAATTGGGAAGGGGAGCCAAATCCGACAGCAATAGTCAGTTTGCTATGAAATTCCGCTTCCTCTGGACAGAAAGGGCCTGGGGTAAGAAAGAAGAGTGAGGATGCTTTATACAAAGAGTAGAGCAGTCAGAGAGGCCATATACAAGTGTTTTTAACCCTAGAAATGCAGTGGAAGCTTTATTGTGAGGGGGAGTCAAATCCGACAGCAATAGTCAGTTTGCTATCAAATTCCGCTTCCCCTGGACAGAAAGGGCCTGGGGTAAGAAAGAAGAGTGAGGATGCTTTATACAAAGAGTAGAGCAGTCAGAGAGGCCATATACAAGTGTTTTTAACCCTAGAAATGCAGTGGAAGCTTTATTGGGAAGGGGAGCCAAATCCGACAGCAATAGTCAGTTTGCTATCTAATTCCGCTTCCCCTGGACATAAAGTGCTTGGGGTAAGAAAGAAGAGGGGGATGCTTTATACAAAGAGTAGAGCAGTCAGAGAGGCCATATACAAGTGTTTTTAACCCTAGAAATGCAGTGGAAGCTTTATTGTGAGGGGGAGCCAAATCCGACATCAATAGTCAGTTTGCTATCAAATTCCGCTTCCCCTGGACAGAAAGGGCCTGGGGTAAGAAAGAAGAGTGAGGATGCTTTATACAAAGAGTAGAGCAGTCAGAGAGGCCATATACAAGTGTTTTTAACCCTAGAAATGCAGTGGAAGCTTTATTGGGAAGGGGAGCCAAATCCGACAGCAATAGTCAGTTTGCTATGAAATTCCGCTTCCCCTGGATAGAAAGGGCCTGGGGTAAGAAAGAAGAGGGAGGATGCTTTATACAAAGAGTAGAGCAGTCAGAGAGGCCATATACAAGTGTTTTTAACCCTAGAAATGCAGTGGAAGCTTTATTGGGAAGGGGAGCCAAATCCGACAGCAATAGTCAGTTTGCTATGAAATTCCGCTTCCCCTGGATAGAAAGGGCCTGGGGTAAGAAAGAAGAGGGAGGATGCTTTATACAAAGAGTAGAGCAGTCAGAGAGGCCATATACAAGTGTTTTTAACCCTAGAAATGCAGTGGAAGCTTTATTGTGAGGGAGAGTCAAATCCGACAGCAATAGTCAGTTTGCTATCAAATTCCGCTTCCCCTGGACAGAAAGGGCCTGGGGTAAGAAAGAAGAGTGAGGATGCTTTATACAAAGAGTAGAGCAGTCAGAGAGGCCATATACAAGTGTTTTTAACCCTAGAAATGCAGTGGAAGCTTTATTGGGAAGGGGAGCCAAATCCGACAGCAGTAGTCAGTTTGGTATGAAATTCCGCTTCCCCTGGACAGAAAGGGCCTGGGGTAAGAAAAAAGAGGGAGGATGCTTTATTCAAAGAGTAGAGCAGTCAGAGAGGCCATATACAAGTGTTTTTAACCCTAGAAATGCAGTGGAAGCTTTATTGGGAGGGGGAGCCAAATCCGACAGCAATAGTCAGTTTGCTATCAAATTCCGCTTCCCATGGACATAAAGTGCTTGGGGTAAGAAAGAAGAGGGAGGATGCTTTATACAAAGAGTAGAGCAGTCAGAGAGGCCATATACAAGTGTTTTTAACCCTAGAAATGCAGTGAAAGTTTTATTGGGAGGGGGAGCCAAATCCGACAGCAATAGTCAGTTTGCTATCAAATTCCGCTTCCCCTGTACAGAAAGGGCCTGGGGTAAGAAAGAAGAGGGAGGATGCTTTATACATAGAGTAGAGCAGTCAGAGAGACCATATACAAGTGTTTTTAACCCTAGAAATGCAGTGGAAGCTTTATTGTGAGGGGGAGCCAAATCCGACAGCAATAGTCAGTTTGCTATGAAATTCCGCTCCCCCTGGACATAAAGGGCCCGGGGTAAGAAAGAAGAGTGAGGATGCTTTATACAAAGAGTAGAGCAGTCAGAGAGGCCATATACAAGTGTTTTTAACCCTAGAAATGCAGTGGAAGTTTTATTGGGAGGGGGAGCCAAATCCGACAGCAATAGTCAGTTTGCTATCAAATTCCGCTTCCCCTGGACATAAAGGGCCCGGGGTAAGAAAGAAGAGTGAGGATGCTTTATACAAAGAGTAGAGCAGTCAGAGAGGCCATATACAAGTGTTTTTAACCCTAGAAATGCAGTGGAAGCTTTATTGGGAAGGGGAGCCCAATCCGACAGCAATAGTCAGTTTGCTATGAAATTCCGCTTCCTCTGGACAGAAAGGGCTTGGGGTAAGAAAGAAGAGTGAGGATGCTTTATACAAAGTTTAGAGCAGTCAGAGAGACCATATACAAGTGTTTTTAACCCTAGAAATGCAGTGGAAGCTTTATTGTGAGGGGGAGCCAAAATCCGACAGCAACAGTCAGTTTGCTATCAAATTCCGCTTCCCCTGGACAGAAAGGGCTTGGGGTAAGAAAGAAGAGTGAGGATGCTTTCTACAAAGAGTAGAGCAGTCAGAGAGGCCATATACAAGTGTTTTTAACCCTAGAAATGCAGTGGAAGCTTTATTGTGAGGGGGAGCCAAATCCGACAGCAATAGTCAGTTTGCTATGAAATTCCGCTTCCCCTGGACAGAAAGGGCCTGGTTAAGAAAGAAGAGTGAGGATGCTTTATACAAAGAGTAGAGCAGTCAGAGAGGCCATATACAAGTGTTTTTAACCCTAGAAATGCAGTGTTAGCTTTATTGGGAAGGGGAGCCAAATCCGACAGCAATAGTCAGTTTGCTATCAAATTCCGCTTCCCCTGGACATAAAGTGCTTGGGGTAAGAACGAAGAGTGAGGATGCTTTATACAAAGAGTAGAGCAGTCAGAGAGGCCATATACAAGTGTTTTTAACCCTAGAAATGCAGTGGAAGCTTTATTGGGAGGGGGAGCCAAATCCGACAGCAATAGTCAGTTTGCTATGAAATTCCCCTTCCTCTGGACATAAAGGGCCTGGGGTAAGAAAGAAGAGTGAGGATGCTTTATACAAAGAGTAGAGCAGTCAGAGAAACAGATGGCACAGTGGCGGCAACTGATGGCACAGTGAGGCTGGAATTGATGATCTATTTTTTAAAAAATTTTAGTTTGTTTGCGGGCCCCCCCCCAAAAAAGGGGTAATAATAAATTAGATAAAATGTGTAATAATAAATAAATGATATATATATATATTTATATTATATTATTACATTATGTGTGTATGCGCGGGGACTAATGCATATATATATATATACACACACACACACACACACACATATATATATTATTACATTATGTGTGTATGCGCGGGGACGAGCACGGGGGCGGGGAAGGTAAAAGTGTCATTTGCATTCGGGATAGAGGAGGAGGAGCCGTAGTGCAGAGGGATGGATAGGCGGAGTTCCGATCTGCGCCGACAGGCAGGGGGAGCCGATCTCGGCACAACATCGTGACACAGCATCCTGTGACTCCTCCCACCATCGTGTGACTCCTCACCCTCCCACCATCCCGTGACTCCTCCCACCATCACATAACTCCTCCCACTGTTGTGTGACTCCTCCCACCACCCCGTGACCCCTCCCACCACCACATGACTCCTCACACCATCCCATAACTCCTCCCACTGTCGTGTGACTCCTCCCACCATCCCATGACTCCCCCACCACCTGTGACTCCTCCCACCATCATGTGACTCCTCTCACCACCCCGTGACTCCTCCCACCATCACGTGGCTCCGCCCCTCCCACCATCCTGTGGCTCCTCCCACCCCACGTGACTCCTCCCACCATCCCATAACTCCTCCCACCATCGTGTGACTCCTCCAACCACCCTGTGACTCCTCCCACCAGCGCGTGACTCATCCCACCACCCCGTGACTCCTCCCACCATGGCGTGACTCCTCACCCTCCCACCATCCCGTGACTCCTCCCACCCCCACGTGACTCCTCCCACCACCCCATAACTGCTCCCACTGTTGTGTGACTCCTCCCACCATCGTGACTCCTCCCACATCTCATGTCTCCTCCCACCACTGTGTGACTCCTCCCACCACCGTTTGACTCCTCCCACCACCAGTGACTCCTCCCACCATCGTGGGGCTCCTTACACCATCGTGCGGCTCCTCCCACCATCATGTGACACCTCCCACCACCCGTGACTCCTCCCACCATCCCGTGACTCATCTCTCTGGGATCCAGCGATGGGTGATCCATCCACTTGCAGTGGGATCTTTAAAATGGATCGGAGGATGGAGGTAGGATAGCGGAGGTTTTTATGTGGCTCTGCTGTAGCCACCATGACATTTGTAGGACTTTAGCCCCCATAAATGCGTATCCATAACCTCCCACCCATGACAGGCACCCACCTCCAAAACCTGATCCCCATAGGGTGACCACATTTCCAAACTGGCATTCAGGGACAATTTTGACAAGGATCGGGGGGGGGGGGGGGGGCGGCGAATGTAGTCTCAAGGTTGACGGCGGATTCAGAAGTGGGGGGGATTTGTTGGGTGAATGGCTGGTGCTAGCACTGAAATCATTCTGACACCATGCTTAGTATGGTGTCAGGATGAATAAATCACATTATTTCTATTACTACATTGTAATATAAAATTAAATAGTTCAACTCACCAGAACGCAGAGGGAGCCCTGAGCTTGTCATTTGCCACCAGATGCTGCTTGTCACTTGCCACTGTCTCCTGCCACCAGATGATGCGTGTCACTTGTCACCTGCTGCCAGAGAGAGGGCAGGGAGACAGGGAGACGGAGGAGGGACAGGGAGATGGAGGGGGGACAGGGAGATGGAGGGGGGACAGGGAGATGGAGGGGGGACAGGGAGATGGAGGAGGGACAGGGAGATGGAGGAGGGACAGGGAGATGGAGGGGGGACAGGGGAGAGGGAGGGGGCAGGGAGAGTAAGGGGGCAGGGAGACAGAGTGGGGACAGGGCAACAGAGCGGGGACAGGGAGAGGGAGGGGGAGAGGGGAGAGAGAGGGGGGAGAGGGAGGGGGCAGAGAGGGGGGACAGGGAGAGGGGAGATGGAGAGGGGACCAGGGAGAGGGAAGGGGAGAGAGGGGGGCAGGGATGGAGGGGGGGCATGGAGAGGAAGGGGGAGAGAGAGGGAGGGGGAGAGAAAGACAGAGGGAGGGGGAGAGAGGGAGGGGGAGAGAGAGAGAGAGGGAGGGGGAGAGAGAGGGAGGGGGAGAGGGAGGGGAGACAGAGCGGGGACAGGGAGACAGAGCGGGGACAGGGAGACAGAGCGGGGACAGGGAGGGGGAACAGAGAGGGGGACAGGGAGATGGGGGGACAGGGAGAGAGAGAGGGAGGGGAGAGAGAGGGGGGAGAGAGAGGGGAAAGGGGACAGGGAGAGGACAGGGAGAGAGAGAGAGAGGGAGAGAGAGGGAAGACAGGGAGAGAGAGGGGGAGATGGAGGGGGGAGAGGGAGACAGAGGGGGGACAGGGAGAGGGGGGCAGGGAGATGGAGGGGAGAGAGGGACAGGGAGAGAGAGGGGGAGATGGAGGGGGGACAGGGAGGGGAGAGGGGGCAGGCAGAGAGAGGGGGACAGGGAGAGAGAGAGAGGGAAGGGGAGTGAGAGAGAGAGAGGGAGGGAGGATAGGGAGAGAGGGGTCAGGGAGAGAGAGGAGGGACAGGGAGAGAGAGAGAGAGGGGGACAGGGAGAGAGAGAGGGGCCAGGGAGAGGGAGAAGGAGACAGGGAGATGGAGGGGGATGAGGGAGACAGAGGGGGGACAGGGAGAGGGGGACAGGGAGAGAGAGGGGGAAGAGGGAGACAGAGGGGGGACAGGGAGAGAGAGGGGGGAGAGGGAGACAGAGGGGGGAGAGGGAGACAGAGGGGGGAGAGGGAGAGGGAGACAGAGGGGGGACAGGGAGAGGGAGGGGGCGGGGAGAGAGAGGAGGGACAGGGAGAGAGAGAGAGGGGGACAAAGAGAGAGAGAGGGGCCAGGAAGAGAGAGGGGGAGATGGAAGGGGACAGGGAGATGGAGGGGGGAGAAGGAGACAGGGAGATGGAGGGGGATGAGGGAGACAGAGGGGGGAGAGGGGGACAGGGAGACAGAGGGGGGACAGGGAGAGAGAGGAAGGGGGGAGAGGGAGAGAGAGGGGGGACAGGGAGAGGTGGACAGGGAGGGGGGAGAGGGAGAGAGAGGGGGGAGAGGGAGAGAGGGGGCAGAAAGGGGGGAGAGGGAGGGGACAGGGAGAGAGAGGAGGGGCAGGGAGGGGAGACAGAGGGGGGACAGGGAGAGGGAAGGGGAACAGGGAGAGGTAAGGGGAACAGGGAGAGGGAGGGGAGAGAGAGAGAAGGGGAGATCGAGGGGGGACAGGGAGACAGAGCGGGGACAGGGAGACAGAGCGGGGACAGGGAGACAGAGCGGGGACAGGGAGACAGAGCGGGGACAGGGAGACAGAGCGGGGAGAGGGAACGGGGACAGAGAGAGGGAACGGGGACAGGGAGAGGGAACGGGGACAGGGAAAGGGAACAGAGAGGGGGACAGGGAGATGGGGGGGACAGGGAGAGAGAGAGGGGGGGAGAGAGGGGAAAGAGGACAGAGAGAGAGAGAGAGAGGGGAGACAGGGAGAGAGAGGGAAGACAGGGAGAGAGAGGGGGGAGAGGGGGGCAGGGAGATGGAGGGGAGAGAGGGACAGGGAGAGAGAGGGGGAAGGCAGAGAGAGGGGGACAGGGAGAGAGAGAGGGAAGGGGAAAGAGAGGGAAGGGGAGTGAGAGAGGGAGGGAGGGAGGATAGGGAGAGAGGGGGCGGGGAGAGAGAGGAGGGACAGGGAGAGAGAGAGAGAGAGAGGGGGACAGGGAGAGAGAGAGGGGCCAGGGAGAGAGAGAGGGGGAGATGGAAGGGGACAGGGAGATGGAGGAGGATGAGGGAGACAGAGGGGGGACAGGGAGAGGGTGACAGGGAGACAGAGGGGGGACAGAGAGAGAGAGGGGGGAGAGGGAGACAGAGCGGGGAGAGGGGGACAGGGAGAGGGAGGGGGGAGAGGGAGACAGAGGGGGGACAGGGAGACAGAGGGGGGACAGGGAGACAGAGGGGGGACAGGGAGACAGAGGGGGCAGAAAGGGGGGACAGGGAGAGAGAGGGGGGGCAGGGAGGGGAGACAGAGGGGGGACAGGGAGAGGGAAGGGGAACGGGGAGAGGTAAGGGGAACAGGGAGAGGGAGGGGAGAGAGAGAGAAGGGGAGATGGAGGGGGACAGGGAGATGGAGGGGGACAGCGAGGGAGGGGGGAGAGAGAGAGGGAGAGGGAAGGGTGAGAGAGAGAGGGGGAGGGGAGATAGAGGGGGCAGGGAGAGAGAGGGAGGGGATGGAGGGGGGACAGGGAGCGGGGAGAGAAAGGGGGCAGGGAGAGAGAGGAGGGAGAGGGGACAGGGAGAGGGAGGGGGACAGGGAGAGGGGGGAGAGAGGGGGGAGAGGGGGGAGACAGGGAGAGAGAGAGGGGGACAGGGAGACAGAAGGGGCAGGAAGACGGAGGGGGCAGGGAGAGGGAGGGGGGACAGGGAGAGAGAGAGGGGGACAGGGAGACAGAGGGGCAGGAAGACGGAGGGGGCAGGGAGAGGGAGGGGGGACAGGGAGAGAGAGGGAGGGGGTTCAGGGTCTGGTTAGCGACAGTGCTCAGTTCACTCACTTGGATGGTCCAGGGGGGGGCTTACAGTCAGCGGCTTCCCGGTGAGTGTAACAAGCTTGCCCAGGCAGGCATGCTGGATGGATCGGTGTGCGGATCTCCCCTCGGAGGATGGAACGGTAGCGGCCATTGGAGGACTTCTGTCCCCGCCCACCACCAGCGTGACCTATCACACTAGCCAAAGGAAGTTCTCCAAGGCTCTGTGCTACAGGTGGTGGGCGGGCCAGCAACAATAAGAAGCCGCCCTCAGGACTCAGGAGGAGGAGATACAGAAGACGCTCTCTGGCTGCTCTCTCTCTCTCCCTGCTGATGCGGCTGGAGGCAGAGGTGGGTGGACTCAGATCGCTGTTGCTAGATGCGAGGCGGGGCGGCCCTAGCAACCAGTTAGGCAATGTTTATTGCTGCGGCTGTGTGTCTTTAGTTCATTCCGGGACACTGTATTGTCCCGGAATGAAGGTGCCCGGGACACGGGACACAGAGATCAATTAAGGGACAATCCCGGGCAATCCGGGACACGTGGGCACCTTAGATCCCCACCTTTAACAAACCGCGGACAAGGTATGGAGTAAATGGCCAACTGGCCTTAATTTATTAACAAAAATATATACCGTATATACTCGAGTATAGGCCGACCCGAATATAAGCCGAGGCCCCCAATTTACCCCCAAAAAACTGGAAAACTTATTGACTCGTGTATAAGCCGAGGGTGAGACATGGCTGTCCATCCCTGTGTGTCCGTCCATCCCTGTGTGTGTGTCCGTCCATCCATCCCTGTGTGTGTGTCCATCCATCCATCCATCCATCCCTGTGTGTGTGTCCGTCCATCCATCCCTGTGTGTGTATCCATCCATCCATCCATCCCTGTGTGTGTGTGTGTGTGTGTGTGTGTGTGTATTCATCCATCCATCCATCCCTGTGTGTGTGTGTGTGTGTGTGTATCCATCCATCCATCCATCCATCCCTGTGTGTGTGTGTGTGTGTGTGTGTGTGTGTGTGTGTGTGTGTGTGTGTGTGTGTGTCCGTGCAGCCTTGTGTGTGTGTCCAGCCTACCTGTGTCCCAAGCCTCCGTCCCGAGCCTCCTCTGTCCCGTGCCTCCTCTGTCCCGTGCCTCCTCTGTCCCGTGCCTCCTCTGTCCCGTGCCTCCTCCGTCCCGTGCCTCCTCCGTCCCGTGTCGTGCCGATGGATCGCCGCTCCAGGATCGCCGCTCTTCTCGGCGGCCATTCTACAATTCAAAAGCCGCGCCTCCTTCTCCGCCTCCGCCTGTGATAGGCGGAACACTCAATTTCCCAGCAGCCTGTGTTCCGCCTATCACGGACATCCTCTCATACTCGTCCGTAGTATGAGAATGAACGGATGTCCGTGATAGGCGGAACACTGACTGCTGGGAAATTCAGTGTTCCGCCTATCACAGGCGGAGGCGGAGAAGGAGGCGCGGCTTTTGAATTTTAATGTCCGCCGTCTGTCTGCTCGATACGCTGATCGAGCAGTCAGACAGCGGTGACTCGAGTATAAGCCGAGGGGGCACTTTCAGCCTCAAAAAAGAGGCTGAAAATCTCGGCTTATACTCGAGTATATACGGTATTTTAATAAAATACCATAAATAACTTTCAATTGTAAACATTCCCAGCCTTTAAACGGGTCATGGGTACCAGCATAACAACACACTGGTCACTAGAGTTGCCACCTCATCCCTTTAAACCCGAACACATATTAATTACACGGGTTCCCAACCATCGCAGTGACCTACCCCGTTTTAACCCTTCCAGGTTAACAACTCTTAACCTGAAAGTACATTAACCACCCCCATCCCATGGATGGGTACAACAGTCTTTTCTACCTGAAACCTCCCCTTTCCTACTCAAAAATCCCCAAGCGCCGCCACAGCCTGAAAGGGGTAAAACCTTACCCTTGCAGGCACCTCCACACACGCAGCCCTCGCTGGATGCCCTCCTGTAGGCCCAAGGCCCACAGATCCGTCCCCACCTCATTTAAATGCACACCGTCACTCCTCAAATAACGGCAGGTGTCTTTTTCCAGCTCCCTGTGCCTAACGGCAAGGCCCCCGTTTCTGATGAAGAATCTGCTGACCTCTTTGTTCACCTTCACCCTTGCCAGATCCACCTTCTTATCCGACAGAGCCCATCTCCATGACATCCTGCCCACCATGTCGATCCACACCAGGCCCACACCAGGCCCACACCACAATCTGCAGATAGAAAATGGATTAACATACCGCAACTAACGACAATTACCCCACCTACCCCCCAAATAAAGGCGTACAACTCCCCTCTTTACGCCAACCATTGCGGACAGACATACAATTTAAACCTATCCGAATCCCATCACCCGATTCTCCTCACAGCCTCATCACTCAAACCTGCCCTGGATGCTTCCGTAGCCGCCCCAATCCTAAAGGAGTGAGAGGAAAAATTCCTCGGGTCAAAACCCGCTTCCACCACACATTTTTTTTAAAAAGCGATAAACTGAAACTTGGAAAGATAAGAGCCATTCAAGTGCAACAAAAAGGGGCCTGCGACTTGCGGTCGCATGTTCAAAAACCTTTCCACCGCCCTTACCGGGCAGATATCGAATTCCCTGATCCTCGCCACCTCCACCTGTAGCCCTCGACCCATTTGATCAGTCTTTGACCGCCGTACCCGGATTCTAACGGAGTCACGATCGAACTCCACGTCCTCCCTTGCCAACCCCCCTGCCGCCCGTTTCGACGGGCTGACCAGCTCACTGATCCTAAATGCCCCAAAGAAGGCCAGAGTGAATGCCACCCGGAACAGCGCCAGTTCATAATCCGAACTACAAACCTTCCCCACTGCCTGGCACAAACCGCGAAGGAGGTCAAAAGAGACAGGACGTCTCCCGTCCCTCTGCTTGTGCGCCCGACGGTATCCCTTGACCGCTTGTCTCAGCCAGAATTCCTTGGTATGGTCCCGCTGCCCCTGCCATTTAAATAGAAACGCCAGCCCAGCCAGTTTGCGGTCAATTGAAGCTGCCGAAACCCCCTTTTCCATAGCCCCGCTAAGAAAAGAAAACACTGCCTAAGCCATGCCCGCATCTCCCGGGGTCATGCCGATCGATTCCAGGCAAGCTGACCAGTCCTGCCAAACTCTCGAGTAGGCATCCCACATAGCCTTACTCACAGATTGCCTGATCCATTGAGCCGCTATTCCAGCACTATGGCCCACAGGCCCTTTGGGCATTCGATCCTGTGACGCTCCGCCTCCGGTGCCAGTCCCCGAAATCTGTCCCACTGAAAACGAGACGGAGCGTCAGCAACCGTGTTGTCCACCCCCGGTAAATGAACAGCATAGAGGAAAGAATTAACCTGCAAACACCGTAGCACTAGATGCCGCAAAAGCTTGACAACCGGCCCAGAGGCCGCCGTTAGCCGATTGACCACCTGCACCACTCCCAGGTTGTCGCAGTTAAACCTCACCTTCATGTTACGGAATGACTCCCCCCAAATCTCAACCGCCACCACAATGGGAAACAGCTCCAAAAGAACCAGGTTCTTCAGCAGTCCTGCCTCTGCCCACTCCGATGGCCAGCGAGCCGCAACACCATTGGCCCTTGAAGAAGGCCCCGAAACCCGTGGACCCAGCTGCATTCCGTGAAGAGTTCCAGATCGCAGTTACTGATGGGCCCAGACATCCAAAGGGCCCATCCGTTAAAGGACTCCAAGAACCCTTGCGACACCCTCAGGTCCTCCCGGAGGTCCCGACTGAGTGTCACAAAATGGGTCGGGGCACAAATGCCCGCCGTAGCGGCCGCCAGCCGGCGGCAAAACACCCGCCCCATCGGCATAATCCGGCAGGCGAAGTTCAGCTTCCCTAGCAACGATTGCAACCGACGTAGTTGCAACTTACGCAATCCAACCGTCCCGCGTATTTCCTCCTGAAGCCTCGTCAGCTTGTCCAGCGGCAACCTGCACTCCATCTTCACAGAATCGATCACGATCCCTAAGAACGTGATACAAATCCGTAGGACCCTCCGTTTTTTTGGGGGCCAATGGGACTCCGAACCGCTCCGCAAGATGTTGAAGCGTACCCAAAAGGACTGCACAAACATTGGACCCTGCCGGCCCCACACATAAGAAGTCGTCCAGATAATGGATAACTGAGTTGATACCCGACACATCGCGGACGGCCCACACCAAGAAGGAACTGAACTGTTCAAAGAAGGCGCACGAAATCGAACATCCCACCGGAAGGCACCGGTCCACATAAAACCCCCCCTCCCAGGTACAACACAGTAGTCGAAAACTCTCTGGATGCACCGGTAGAAGCCGGAAAGCCGTTTCGATGTCCGACTTCGCCATCAACGCCCCCCGGCCATAACGCCGAACCCATGCAACGGCCACGTCAAAGGAAGTGTACGTCACCGCACACTCCCCCAGAGCAATGGCATCGTTGACAGAACCCCCTTTCGGGAAGGACAGGTGATGTATCAATCTGAACTTATTAGGCTCTTTCTTAGGAACCACCCCCAGCGGGGAGACCACCAGGTCCGGGAGAGGTGCCTCCTGGAAAGGGCCGGCCATTCTACCCAATGCCACCTCCTTCTCCAATTTTGCCGAAACAACTGCTGCATACTGCAGCGCAGATTTTAAATTTTTTGCCAGAGGGGGCACTGAGGTCAGTGAACAAGGGATCTTAAAACCAAACCTAAACCCATCCTTCAGCAAGCAGGCCCCCACCCGGTCGGGGTACCTATTGAGGAAAGGTAACATCCTTTCCACCCGCACTGGAGTTGTCCCTCTTGTGCGCAAAATCTCCGGGACGCCCTTTTCCTTTTAAAGCATTTGGCAAGTGCGTGAGATCCTGCGCATCCGGAGCACGCGTGTTTGAACCGGCAGGTAGCCCCAAACTTACACGTCCCCTCATTAAATTGCCAACAGAAACCTCAACGTTTTTCGGTCGGCTGTCCCTAGGTTGTCGAACCTCCGACCCCCGGCTGAAAAAACAGTTTCGGGGCCCGCGCTGCCATCATGAGCTTCATCCGTAAGCTGATATCCTTATGATCCCAGCGAAGCGACGGTCGGACTGCCATCCTCTGCCTAAATTGTTCATCATAACGGAGCCACGCCGTCCCTCCGTATGTCCTGTGCACTTCACTGATGGCTTCCAAGTACACAAAGAGCGCCGAACAGTGCTCCGGCGTCTTCTCTCCCACGACGCTCGCCAGGATCGCAAAAGGCTGAAGCCAATTGGCAAAGGTACGCGGAATCAATCTATAGCGCCGCTTCTCCTCATCCTCCTTCTTCCGCTCCTCGGGCTTCAACCTGTCCAGGTTAAATTTGTCTAGTGGCAACAAGGTGAAGAGCTCGACGTACTCACCTTTCCATATTTTTTCTTTCACTTCCGACTTGAAATGCACGCCTAACGGGCCCTCGAAGCATACATACACTTCGCTCCTCGCCGCATCCGCCAACCGCACCGAGTCCGCACTCTTCTCCGCAGGTTTGCTACCCCCCCGTCTGCCGAGCTGCCCGCTGCTGACGCCGTTGTCTCCGCAGCTGCGCCCCCCTCAACCGTAGGTGCAGGAGCCTGCACCCTGGCCACCCCCCCAGCCTGGACCGCGATCGGCGCCTGGGACTGGCGGCCGTGGCAACTGGAGGGTCCCCCACCTGCTGCATGTGTTGACCCCGCCGCCTGCGCTGGCTTCCTCCATCCACCGCTCCCGCGCCCAATGGCCGCCCTGTGCAGCGGCGCCGCGCAGGGGGTGCTGAACCCTGCGCCATGTCCATCTCCCCTGCTGCCGTTTCCTGGCCCCTCCTCTGCGTCAAACCACTCCGCTCTGTAGGCCCTGGGGTGGAAGCTGTGGGTTCCTGGCGCTGCCCATCAGACCCTGAGCCCGTGTCCCTCCTGGGAGCGCCCACCACTGCACGCTGAGGCCCACCTGGGCCGGCCTCCGGGCTGTACCGCTCGGGCAGCCGGGAACGCCGAGCCCGAGGTGTAGCCCCTGCTCCCCTGCTGTCAGTGCTCCCCCACTCTACCGCCATGGCCGCAATCTGTTCACGGAGCCATGCTGCGCCCTGACTGCTCACTGCCGCCCGTAGCTGGGAGAGGAAAGCCTCCGTACCTGCCAACATTATGAAGTCCGGGTCCGAGTGGGAGGGTGCATCCTATCGCTTCCTCCTCCGCTCTCCGAGTGAAAGCATGGTAAGCCGCTATCGCGTACCATGCCGTAGCTCCGCCCCTCAGCTCCGCCTGACCCCCCTTCTTAAAGCGGCCCCGAGGCTGCTAGCTAAATCGGCGACAGGGCTGTCCCTGCACCTGTCATGCCGCCCCTCCGCTGACCCCCCCCCCCCCTCAGGGGTGTATGGCTGCAGGACTCTCTGTCTATATAAAGCTAAATGATTATCCAATTAGCGGAAATGACAGGGTGGCTAATGGTCTGTATTATTAGAAGGGGGAGGGGACACCTATTTTCATGGTCTGTATTATTAGAGGGGGGAGGGGATACCTATTTTCATAGCCTGTATTATTGGAGGGGGGAGGGGTTACCTATTTTCATGGTCTGTATTATTAGAGGGGGGAGGGGTTACCTATTTTCATGGCCTGTATTATTACAGGGGGGAGGGGATACCTATTTTCATGGTCTGTATTATTAGAGGGGGGAGGGGATACCTATTTTCATGGTCTGTATTATTAGAGGGGGAGGGGATACATATTTTCATGGTCTGTATTATTAGAGGGGGAGGGGTTACCTATTTTCATGGTCTGTATTATTAGAGGGGGGAGGGGATACCTATTTTCATGGTCTGTATTATTAGAGGGGGGAGGGGATACCTATTTTCATGGCCTGTATTATTAGAGGGGGGAGGGGATACCTATTTTCATGGTCTGTATTATTAGAGGGGGGAAGGGATACCTATTTTCATGGTCTGTATTATTAGAGGGGGGAGGGGATACCTATTTTCATGGCCTGTATTATTAGAGGGGGGAGGGGATACCTATTTTCATGGTCTGTATTATTAGAGGGGGAGGGGATACCTATTTTTATGGTCTGTATTATTAGAGGGGGAGGGGATACCTATTTTCATGGTCTGTATTATTAGAGGGGGGAGGGGACACCTATTTTCATGGTCTGTATTATTAGAGGGGGGAGGGGATACCTATTTTCATGGTCTGTATTATTAGAGGGGGGAGGGGATACCTATTTTCATGGTCTGTATTATTAGAGGGGGGAGGGGATGCCTATTTTCATGGTCTGTATTATTAGAGGGGGGAGGGGATACCTATTTTCATGGTCTGTATTATTAGAGGGGGAGGGGATACCTATTTTTATGGCCTGTATTATTAGAGGGGGAGGGGAAACCTATTTTCATGGTCCGTATTATTAGAGGGGGGAGGGGATACCTATTTTCATGGCCTGTATTATTAGAGGGGAAGGGGATACCTATTTTCATGGCCTGTATTATTAGAGCGGGAGGGGATACCTATTTTCATGGCCTGTATTATTAGAGGGGGAGGGGACACCTATTTTCATGGTCCATATTATTAGAGGGGGGAGGGGATACCTATTTTCATGGTCCGTATTATTAGAGGGGGAGGGGATACCTATTTTCATGGCCTGTATTATTAGAGGGGGAGGGGATACCTATTTTCATGGCCTGTATTATTAGAGGGGGAGGGGATACCTATTTTCATGGCCTGTATTATTAGAGGGGGAGGGGATACCTATTTTCATGGCCTGTATTATTAGAGGGGGAGGGGATACCTATTTTCATGGCCTGTATTATTAGAGGGGGAGGGGATACCTATTTTCATGGCCTGTATTATCAGAGGGGGAGGGGATACCTATTTTCATGGCCTGTATTATTAGAGGGGGAGGGGAAACCTATTTTCATGGCCTGTATTATTAGAGGGGGGAGGGGATACCTATTTTCATGGCCTGTATTATTAGAGGGGGGAGGGGATACATATTTTCATTACCTGTATTATTAGAGGGGGGAGGGGATACCTATTTTCATGGCCTGTATTATTAGAGGGGGGAGGGGATATCTATTTTCATGGCCTGTATTATTAGAGGGGGGAGGGGATACCTATTTTCATGGCCTGTATTATTAGAGGGGGGAGGGGATACCTATTTTCATGGCCTGTATTATTAGGGGGGAGGGGATACCTATTTTCATGGCCTGTATTATTAGAGGGGGGAGGGGATACCTATTTTCATGGCCTGTATTATTAGGGGGGGGAGGGGATACCTATTTTCATGGCCTGTATTATTAGAGGGGGAGGGGAAACCTATTTTCATGGTCTGTATTATTAGAGGGGGGAGGGGATACCTATTTTCATGGTCTGTATTATTAGAGGGGGGAGGGGTTACCTATTTTCATGGTCTTTATTATTAGAGGGGGGAGGGGATACATATTTTCATGGCCTGTATTATTAGAGGGGGGAGGGGATACCTATTTTCATGGTCTGTATTATTAGAGGGGAGGGGATACCTATTTTCATGGTCTGTATTATTAGAGGGGGGAGGGGTTACCTATTTTCATGGTCTCTATTATTAGAGGGGGGAGGGGATACCTATTTTCATGGCCCGTGATATTATTAGAGGGGGAGGGGATACCTATTTTCATGGCCTGTATTATTAGAAGGGGGAGGGGATACCTATTTTCATGGCCTGTATTATTAGAGGGGGGAGGGGATACCTATTTTCATGGCCTGTATTATTGGGGGGGAGGGGATACCTATTTTCATGGCCTGTGTTATTAGAGGGGGAGGGGACACCTATTTTCATGGTCCGTATTATTAGAGGGGGAGGGGATACCTATTTTCATGGCCTGTATTATTAGAGGGGGGAGGGGATACCTATTTTCATGGCCTGTATTATTAGAGGGGGGAGGGGATACATATTTTCATTACCTGTATTATTAGAGGGGGGAGGGGATACATATTTTCATGGTCTGTATTATTAGGGGGGGAGGGGATACCTATTTTCATGGCCTGTATTATTAGAGGGGGGAGGGTATATCTATTTTCATGGCCTGTATTATTAGAGGGGGGAGGGGATACCTATTTTCATGGTCTGTATTATTAGAGGGGGGAGGGGATACCTATTTTCATGGTCTGTATTATTAGAGGGAGGAGGGGATACCTATTTTCATGGCCTGTATTATTAGAGGGGGGAGGGGATACCTATTTTCATGGCCTGTATTATTAGAGGGGGGAGGGGATACATATTTTCATGGTCTGTATTATTAGGGGGGGAGGGGATACCTATTTTCATGGTCTGTATTATTAGAGGGGGGAGGGGATACCTATTTTCATGGTCTGTATTATTAGAGGGGGGAGGGGATACCTATTTTCATGGCCTGTATTATTAGAGGGGGGAGGGGATACATATTTTCATGGTCTGTATTATTAGGGGGGGAGGGGATACCTATTGTCATGGCCTGTATTATTAGAGGGGGAGGGGATATCTATTTTCATGGCCTGTATTATTAGAGGGGGGAGGGGATACCTATTTTCATGGCCTGTATTATTAGAGGGGGGAGGGGATACATATTTTCATTGCCTGTATTATTAGAGGGGGGAGGGGATACCTATTTTCATGGTCTGTATTATTAGAGGGGGGAGGGGATACCTATTTTCATGGTCTGTATTATTAGAGGGAGGAGGGGATACCTATTTTCATGGCCTGTATTATTAGAGGGGGGAGGGGATACCTATTTTCATGGTCTGTATTATTAGAGGGGGGAGGGGATACCTATTTTCATGGCCTGTATTATTAGAGGGGGGAGGGGATACCTATATTCATGGCCTGTATTATTAGAGGGGGGAGGGGATACCTATTTTCATGGTCTGTATTATTAGAGGGGGGAGGGGATACCTATTTTCATGGTCTGTATTATTAGAGGGGGGAGGGGATACCTATTTTCATGGCCTGTATTATTAGAGGGGGGAGGGGATACATATTTTCATGGTCTGTATTATTAGGGGGGGAGGGGATACCTATTTTCATGGCCTGTATTATTAGAGGGGGAGGGGATATCTATTTTCATGGCCTGTATTATTAGAGGGGGGAGGGGATACCTATTTTCATGGCCTGTATTATTAGAGGGGGAGGGGATACCTATTTTCATGGTCTGTATTATTAGAGGGGGAGGGGATACCTATTTTCATGGCCTGTATTATTAGAGGGGGGAGGGGATACCTATTTTCATGGCCTGTATTATTAGAGGGGGGAGGGGATACAGGGGGGGAGGGGATACCTATTTTCATGGCCTGTATTATTAGAGGGGGGAGGGGATACCTATTTTCATGGCCTGTATTATTAGAGGGGGGAGGGGATACATATTTTCATGACCTGTATTATTAGAGGGGGGAGGGGATACATATTTTCATGGTCTGTATTATTAGGGGGGGAGGGGATACCTATTTTCATGGCCTGTATTATTAGAGGGGGGAGGGGATATCTATTTTCATGGCCTGTATTATTAGAGGGGGGAGGGGATACCTATTTTCATGGCCTGTGATATTATTAGAGGGGGGAGGGGATACCTATTTTCATGGCCTGTATTATTAGGGGGGGGGGATACCTATTTTCATGGCCTGTATTATTAAAGGGGGGAGGGGATACCTATTTTCATGGCCTGTATTATTAGAGGGGGGAGGGGATACCTATTTTCATGGCCTGTATTATTAGGGGGGGAGGGGATACTTATTTTCATGGCCTGTATTATTAGAGGGGGGAGGGGATACCTATTTTCATGGCCTGTATTATTAGAGGGGGGAGGGGATACCTATTTTCATGGCCTGTATTATTAGGGGGGGAGGGGATACCTATTTCCATGGCCTGTATTATTAGAGGGGGGAGGGGATATCTATTTTCATGGTCTGTATTATTAGAGGGGAGGGGATACCTATTTTCATGGCCTGTATTATTAGAGGGGGGAGGGGATACCTATTTTCATGGTCTGTATTATTAGAGGGGGAGGGGATACCTATTTTCATGGCCTGTATTATTAGAGGGGGGAGGGGATACCTATTTTCATGGTCTGTATTATTAGAGGGGAGGGGATACCTATTTTCATGGCCTATATTATTAGATGGGGGAGGGGATACATATTTTCATGGTCTGTATTATTAGAGGGGGAGGGGATACCTATTTTCATGGTCTGTATTATTAGAGGGGGAGGGGATACCTATTTTCATGGCCTGTATTATTAGAGGGGGGAGGGGATACCTATATTCATGGCCTGTATTATTAGAGGGGGGAGGGGATACCTATTTTCATGGTCTGTATTATTAGAGGGGGGAGGGGATACCTATTTTCATGGCCTGTGATATTATTAGAGGGGGGAGGGGATACCTATTTTCATGGTCTGTATTATTAGAGGGGGGAGGGGATACCTATTTTCATGGCCTGTATTATTAGAGGGGGAGGGGATTCCTATTTTCATGGCCTGTATTATTAGGGGGGGAGGGGATACCTATTTTCATGGCCTGTATTATTAGAGGGGGGAGGGGATACCTATTTTCATGGCCTGTATTATTAGAGGGGGAGGGGATACCTATTTTCATGACCTGTATTATTAGAGGGGGGAGGGATACCTATATTCATGGCCTGTATTATTAGAGGGGGGAGGGGATTCCTATTTTCATGGCCTGTGATATTATTAGAGGGGGGAGGGGATACCTATTTTTATGGTCTGTATTATTAGAGGGGGAGGGGATTCCTATTTTCATGGTCTGTATTATTAGACAGGGACTGTGTGACTCCTCCCACCACCGTGTGACTCCTCCCACCACTATTGCGTGACTCCTCCCACCACCATTGCGTGACTCCTCCCACTACCATTGCGTGACTCCTCCCACCACTGTGTGACTCCTCCCACCATCCAGTGACTCCTCCCATCATCACATGACTCCCACATCCTGTGACTCCTCCCACCATCGCGTGACTCCTCCCACCATCCAGTGACTCCTCCCATCATCCCTTGATTCCTTCCACCGTTGTGACTCCTCCCACCACTGTGTGACTCCTCCCACCATCGCGTGACTCCTCCCACCACTGCGTGACTCCTCCCACCATCCAGTGACTCCTCCCATCATCCCTTGATTCCTTCCACCGTTGTGACTCCTCCCACCACTGTGTGACTCCTCCCACCACTGTGTGACTCCTCCCACCACTGTGTGACTCCTCCCGCCATCACGGGGCTCCCACATCCTGTGACTCCTCCCACCATTGTGTGACTCCTCCCACCATCCAGTGACTCCTCCCACATCCCCTGACTCCTCTCACATCCCCTGACTCCTCCCACCGTCCCATGACTCCTCCCACCATCCCGTGACTTCTCCCACCGCCATTGCGTGACTCCTCCCACCACCATCGCGTGACTCCTCCCACCACCATCGCGTGACTCCTCCCACCATCACGTGACTCCTCCCACCATCACGTGACTCCTCCCACCATTCATTGACTCCTCCCACTATCATGTGACTCATCCCACCATCCCGTGACTCATCCCACCATCCCGTGACTCCTCCCACCACTGTGTGACTCCTCCCACCACTGTGTGACTCCTCCCACCATACCATGACTCCTCCCACCATCCAGTGACTCCTCCCACATCCTGAGTCACCCCTCTTCTCTCTCCTCCAATAGACATCTCACACCCCATTGCGAGACTCCTCCCACCACCATTGCATGACTCCTCCCACCATTGCGTGACCCCCTCCCACCACTATTGCGTGACCCCTCCCACCACCCCGTGACTCCTCCCACCATTGCGAGACTCCTCCCACCACCACTGCGTGACTCCTCCCACCACCCCTGACTCCTCCCACCATCATTTGACTCCTCCCACCATCATGTGACTCCTCCCACCATTGTGTGACTTCTCCCACCACCATTGCGTGACTCCTCCCACCATCCTGTGACTCCTCCCACCACCCAGTGGGAGTGTCTGGGGTCTATTATAGAATTGATCGCTGTAGGTGGTGAATGATTCTAACCAACCAATGTCTTCTGCCGCACCACTGCCCCCACCCCTCTTCTCTCTCCTCCAATAGACATCTCACACCCCAGTGACATCAAATGGAAGGGCACAGCCTTCAATGGTATTGCATGGCTCCTCCCACTTCATTATGGTTTGCCTTTTCTCCTGTCACATGACTGCACCCGCTGGTCTGACTCCTCCCACCATCTCGTGACTCCTCCCACGATCTCGTGACTCCTCCCGCCATCTAGTGCCTCCTCCCACCACCCCGTGACTCCTCCCACTATCATATGACTCCTCTCACCATCCCGTGAATCCTCCCACCCCCGCGTGACTCCTGCCACCATCCCATAACTCCTCCCACTGTTGTGTGACTCCTCCCACCATCGTGTGACTCCTCCAACCACCCCGTGACTCCTCCCACCACCATTGCGTGACTCCTCCCACCAACCTGTGACTCCTCCCACCACGGTGTGACTCCTCCCACCATCCCGTGACTCCTCCCACCACCCCGTGACTCCTCACAGCATCCTCTGACTCCTCCCACCACCGCGTGACTCCTTCCACCATTGCGTTCTTCCTCCCACCATCACGTGACTCCTCCCACCATTGTGTGACTCCTCCCCCTCCCACTATCCAGTGACTCCTCCCACCCACGTGACTCCTCCCACTATCACATAACTCCTCCCACCCCACGTGACTCCTCCCACCATCAATGGTATTGCATGGCTCCTACCACTTCATTATGGTTTGCCTTTTCTCCTGTCACATGACTGCACCCACTGGTCTGACTCCTCCCACCACCCCTGCCTCCTCTCACCACCCCGTGACTCCGCCCACCATCCCGTGACTCCTCCCACCGTCGTGGGACTCCTCCAACCACCCCGTAACTCCTCCCACCATTGCGAGACTCCTCCCACCGCCATTGCGTGACCCCTCCCACCATCCCGTGACTCCTCCCAACACCCCTATGACTCCTCCCACTATCACAAAACTCCTCCCACTGTTGTGTGACTCCTCCCACCATCAATGGTATTGCATGGCTCCTCCCACTTCATTATGGTTTGCCTTTTCTCCTGTCACATGACTGCACCCACTGGTCTGACTCCTCCCACCACCCCTGCATCCGCCCACCATCCCGTGACTCCTCCCACCCCCGCATAACTCCACCCACCATCCCATAACTCCTCCCACCGTCGTGTGACTCCTCCAACCACCCTGTAACTCCTCCCACGATTGCGAGACTCCTCCCACCACCATTGCATGACTCCTCCCACCATCTCGTGACTCCTCCCACCACCCTGTGACTCCTCCCACCATCGTGTGACTCCTCCCACCACCATTGCGTGACCCCTCCCACCATCCCGTGACTCCTCCCACCACCCCGTGACTCCTCCCACATCTTTTAACTCCTCCCACCATCGTGTGACTCCTCCCACCATTGCGTGACTTCTCCCACCACCATTGCGTGACTCCTCCCACCATCCCGTGACTCCTCCCACCACCCAGTGGGAGTGTCTGGGGTCTATTATAGAATTGATCGCTGTAGGTGGTGAATGATTCTAACCAACCAATGTCTTCTGCCGCACCACAGGCCCCACCCCTCTTATCTCTCCTCCAATAGACATCTCACACCCCAGTGACATCAAATGGAAGGGCACAGCCTTCAATGGTATTGCATGGCTCCTCCCACTTCATTATGGTTTGCCATTTCTCCTGTCACATGACTGCACCCGCTGGTCTGACTCCTCCCACCATCTCGTGACTCCTCCCGCCATCTCGTGCCTCCTCCCACCACCCTGTGACTCCTCCCACTATGATATGACTCCTCTCACCATCCCATAACTCCTGCCACCTACCCATAACTCCTCCCACTGTTGTGTGACTCCTCCCACCATCGTGTGACTCCTCCCGCCACCATTGCGTGACTCCTCCCACCACCATTGAGTGACTCCTCCCACCATCCCGTGTGCCTCCTCCCACCATCCCGTGACTCCTCCCACCACCCCGTGACTCCTCCCAGCATCCTGTGACTCCTCCCATCACCGTGTGACTCCTCCCACCATTGCGTTCTTCCTCCCATCATCACGTGACTCCTCCCACCATCGTGTGACTCCTCCCCCTCCCACTATCCCGTGACTCCTCCCACCCCACGTGACTCCTCCCACTATCACATAACTCCTCCCACCATTGCGAGACTCCTCCCACCACCATTGCATGACTCCTCCCACCATCATTTGACTCCTCCCACCATAGTGTGACTCCTCCCATCATTGCGTGACCCCTCCCACCATCCTGTGACTCCTCCCACCACCCCTTGACTCCTCCCACTATCACATAACTCCCACTGTTGTGTGATTCCTCCCACCATCAATGGTATTGCATGGCTCCTCCCACTTCAATATGGTTTGCCTTTTCTCCTGTCACATGACTGCACCCACTGGTCTGACTCCTCCCACCACCCCTGCCTCCTCCCACCATCATGTGACTCCTCACCACCCCGTGACTCCGCCCACCATCCCGTGACTCCTCCCACCCCTGCATGACTCCACCCACCATTCCATAACTCCTCCCACCGTCGTGTGACTCCGCCAACCACCCCGTAACTCCTCTCACCATTGCGAGACTCCTCCCACCACCATTGCATGACTCCTCCCACCACGCTGTGACTCCTCCCACCACCCTATGACTCCTCCCACCATCATTTGACTCCTCCCACCATAGTGTGACTCCTCCCATCATTGCGTGACCCCTCCCACCATCCCGTGACTCCTCCCACCATTGCGAGACTCCTCCCACCACCACTGCGTGACTCCTCCCACCACTCCCTGACTCCTCCCACCATATTTTAACTCCTCCCACCATCTTGTGACTCCTTCCACCATTGCGTGACTTCTCCCACCACCATTGCGTGACTCCTCCCACCATCCCGTGACTCCTCCCACCACCCAGTGGGAGTGTCTGGGGTCTATCATAGAATTGATCGCTGTAGGTGGTGAATGATTCTAACCAACCAATGTCTTCTGCCGCACCACAGGCCCCACCCCTCTTCTCTCTCCTCCAATAGACATCTCACACCCCAGTGACATCAAATGGAAGGGCACAGCCTTCAATGGTATTACATGGCTCCTCCCACTTCATTATGGTTTGCCTTTTCTCCTGTCACATGACTGCACCCGCTGGTCTGACTCCTCCCACCACCCCGTGACTCCTCCCACCACCCAGTGACTCCTCCCACCATTGTGTGACTCTTCCCACCACCATTGCGTGACTCCTCCCACCACCATTGCGTGACTCCTCCCACCACCATTGGGTGACTCCTCCCACCATCCTTTGACTCCTCCCGCCATCCGGTGACTCCTCCCACCATCCCGTGACTCCTCCTACCACCCAGTGGGAGTGTCTGGGGTCTATTATAGAATTGATCGCTGTAGGTGGTGAATGATTCTAACCAACCAATGTCTTCTGCCGCACCACAGGCCCCACCCCTCTTCTCTCTCCTCCAATAGGCATCTCACACCCCAGTGACATCAAATGGAAGGGCACAGCCTTCAATGGTATTGCATGGCTCCTCCCACTTCATTATGGTTTGCCTTTTCTTCTGTCACATGACTGCACCCGCTGGTCTGACTCCTCCCGCCATCTCGTGACTCCTCCCACCACCCCGTGTCTCCTCCCACTATCATGTGACTCCTCTCACCATCCTGTGACTCCTCCCAACCCCGCGTGACTCCTCCCATCCTCCCATAACTCCTCCCACTGTTGTTTGACTCCTCCAACCAACCCGTGACTCCTCCCACCACCATTGCGTTACTCCTCCCACCACCATTGCGTGACTCCTGCCACCACCCCGTGACTCCTCCCACCACCATTGAGTGACTCCTCCCACCACCAGCGCGTGACTCCTCCCACCAGCGCGTGACTCCTCCCACCACCCCGTGACTCCTCCCACCACCCCGTGACTCCTCCCACCATCATGTGACTCCAACCACCATTGCGTGACTCCTCCAACCACCATTGCGTGACTCCTCCCACCATCATGTGACTCCTCCAACCACCATTGCGTGACTCCTCCAACCACCATTGCATGACTCCTCCCACCATCCCATAACTCCTCCCACCGTCGTGTGACTCCTCCCACCACCCCGTGACTCCTCTCACAATTGCGTTCTTCCCACCATCACGTGACTCCTCCCACTATCCCGTGACTCCTCCCACCACCCCGTGACTCCTCCCACTATCACATAACACCTCCCACTGTTGTGTGACTCCTCCCACCATGAATGGTATTGCATGGCTCCTCCCACTTCATTATGGTTTGCCTTTTCTCCTGTCACATGACTGCACCCACTGGTCTGACTCCTCCCACCACCCCTGCCTCCTCCCACAATCATGTGACTCATCTCACCACCCCGTGACTCCGCCCACCATCCCGTGACTCCTCCCACCGTCGTGTGACTCCTCCAACCACCCCGTAACTCCTTCCATCATTGCGAGACTCCTCCCACCACCATCTCGTGACTCCTCCCACCACCCTGTGACTCCTCCCACCACCGTGTGACTCCTCCCACCACCATTGCGTGACTCCTCCCACCACCATTGCGTGACCCCTCCCACCACCCCGTGACTCCTCCCACCATTGCGAGACTCCTCCCACCACGACGACGTGACCCCTCCCACCACCCCCTGACTCCTCCCACCATCGTGTGACTCCTCCCACCATTGCGTGACTTGTATTATAGAATTGATCGCTGTAGGTGGTGAATGATTCTAACCAACCAATGTCTTCTGCTGCACCACAGCCCCCACCCCTCTTCTCTCTCCTCCAATAGACATCTCACACCCCAGTGACATGAAATGGAAGGGCACAGCCTTCAATGGTATTGCATTGCTCCTCCCACTTCATTATGGTTTGCCTTTTCTCCTGTCACCTGACTGCACCCACTGAGCTGACTCCTCCCACCATCGCGTGACTCCTCTCACCACCTCGTGCCTCCGCCCACCATCCCTTGACTCCTCCCACCCCCGCGTGACTCCTCCCACCATCCCATAACTCCTCCCACTGTTGTGTGACTCCTCCCACCGTCGTGTGACTCCTCCAACCACCCTGTGACTCCTCCCACCATTGCGAGACTCCTCCCACCACCATTGCGTGACCCCTCCCACCACCCCGTGACTCCTCCCACCACCCAGTGGGAGTGTCTGGGGTCTATTATAGAATTGATCGCTGTAGGTGGTGAATGATTCTAACCAACCAATGTCTTCTGCCGCACCATAGGCCCCACCCCTCTTCTCTCTCCTCCAATAGACATCTCACACCCCAGTGACATCAAATGGAAGGGCACAGCCTTCACTGGTATTGCATGGCTCCTCCCACTTCATTATGGTTTGCCTTTTCTCCTGTCACCTGACTGCACCTGCTGAGCTGACTCCTCCCGCCATCTCGTGACTCCTCCCGAACTCTCGTGACTCCTCCCGCCATCTCGTGCCTCCTCCCACCACCCCGTGACTGTATATTGTATATGGCCTCTCTGACTTCTCTACTCTTTGTATAAAGCATCCTCCCTCTTCTTTCTTACCCCAGGCCCTTTCTGTCCAGTCTGTCTGTTCTGTATAATTATATTATATTATCACATTATGTGTGTATGCGCGGGGAGGAGCACGGGGACGGGGAAGGTAAAAGTGTCATTTGCATTCGGGATAGAGGAGGAGGAGCCGTAGTGCAGAGGGATGGATAGGCGGAGTTCCGATCTGCGCCGACAGGCAGTGGGAGCCGATCTCCGCACAATACCATGACTCCTCCAAGCATCCTGTGACTCCTCCCACCATCCTGTGACCCCTCCCACCATCCCATGACTCCTCCCACTATCGTGTGGCTCCCCCACCATCGTGTGACTCCTCCCACCTTCATGTGACTCCTCCCACCATCCCGTGGCTCCTCCCACCATCCTGTGACTCATCTCTCCGGGGTCCAGCGATGGGTGATCCATCCACTTGCAGTGGGATCTTTAAAATGGAGGGGAGGATGGAGGTAGTATAGCGGAGGTTTTTATGTGGCTCTGCCGCAGCCACCAGTCTATGTGTGGCTAAATGATTATCCCATTAGAGGTAATGACAGGGTGGCTAATGGCCTGTATTATTAGAGGGGGGAGGGGATACCTATTTTCATGGCCTGTATTATTAGAAGGGGGAGGGGATACCTATTTTCATGGCATGTGATATTAGAGGGGGAGGGGATACCTATTTTCATTTTAATTCCTATTTTGTAGTGCGGTTCCTCCGTTCCAGCCTATGAGGTCAGTTCACCAATCACCCCCTGACAGATCTACCCCTACAATAGGGGGGGGGCAGAGACGCCCCTCCCAGTGGGAGTGTCTGGGGTCTATTATAGAATTGATCGCTGTAGGTGGTGAATGATTCTAACCAACCAATGTCTTCTGCCGCACCACAGGCCCCACCCCTCTTCTCTCCTCCAATAGACATCTCACACCCCAGTGACATCAAATGGAAGGGCACAGACTTCAATGGTATTGCATGGCTCCTCCCACTTCATTATGGTTTGCCTTTTCTCCTGTCACATGACTGCACCCGCTGGTCTGACTCCTCCCACCACAGCGCGACTCCTCCCAGCATACCGTGTTTCCTCCCACCACCCCGTGACTCCTTCCACCACCCCATGACTCCTCTCACCATCATGTGACTCCTCACCCTCCCACCATCCCGTGACTCCTCCTAGCATCCCGTGAATCCTCCCACCACCATGTGACTCCTCCCACCACCGTGTGACTCCTCCCACCATTGCGTGACTCCTCCCACCAGCGCGTGACTCCACACCCTCCCACGTGACTCCTCCCACCATCCCAAAACTCCTCGCACTGTTGTGTGACTCCTCCCACCATCGTGCAACTCCTCCAACCACCCCGTGACTCCTCCCACCATTGCGTGACTCCTCCCACCATCCCGTGACTCCTCCCACCACTGCATGACAACTCCCACCAGCGCGTGACTCCTCCCACTATCCCGTGACTCCTCCCACCACCACGTGCCTCCTCCCACCATCACCTGACTCCTCTCACCATCATGTGACTCCTCCCACCATCGCGTGACTCCTCACCCTCCCACCATCCCGTGACTCCTCCCACCCCCGCGTGATTCCTCCCACCATCACATAACTCATCCCACTGTTGTGTGACTCCTCCCACCATCGTGTGACTCCTCCAACCACCTCGTGACTCTTCCCACCACCCTTGACTCCTCCCACCATCGTGTGGCTCCTCCCACCATCATGTGACTCCTCCCACCACCGTGTGACTCCCACATCCCGTGACTCTTCACACCATCCCGTGGCTCCTCCCACCATCCCGTGACTCATCTCTCCGGGGTCCAGCGATGGGTGATCCATCCACTTGCAGTGGGATCTTTAAAATGGAGGGGAGGATGGAGGTAGGATAGCGGAGGTTTTTATGTGGCTCTGCCGCAGCCACCAGTCTATGTGTGGCTAAATGATTATCCCATTAGAGGTAATGACAGGGTGGCTAATGGTCTGTATTATTAGAGGGGGAGGGGACACCTATTTTCATGGTCTGTATTATTAGAGGGGGGAGGGGATACCTATTTTCATGGCCTGTATTATTAGAGGGGGGAGGGGATACCTATTTTCATTTTATTTCCTATTTTGTGGTGCGGTTCCTCCGTTCCAGCCTATGAGGTCAGTTCAGCAATCACACCCTGACCGATCTACCCCTACAATAGGGGGGTGGGGGCAGAGACGCCCCTCCCAGTGGGAGTGTCTGAGGTCTATTATAGAATTGATCGCTGTAGGTGGTGAATGATTCTAACCAACCAATGTCTTCTGCTGCACCACAGGCCCCACCCCTCTTCTCTCTCCTCCAATAGACATCTCTCACCCCAGTGACATCAAATGGAAGGGCACAGCCTTCAATGGTATTGCATGGCTCCTCCCACTTCATTATGGTTTGCCTATTCTCCTGTCACATGACTGCACCCGCTGGTCTGACTCCTCCCACCATCTCGTGACTCCTCCCACCATCTCGTGCCTTCTGCCACCACCCCGTGACTCCTCCCACTATCATATGACTCCTCTCACTGTTGTGTGACTCCTCCCACCACCATTGCGTGACTCCTCCCACCACCATTGCGTTACTCCTCCCACCACCATTGCGTGACTCCTCCCACCACCGTGTGCCTCCTCCCACCATCCAGTGACTCCTCCCACCATCTTGTGACTCCTCCCCCTCCCACTATCCCGTGACTCCTCCCACCCCACGTGACTCCTCCCACTATCACATAACTCCTCCCACTGTTGTGTGACTCCTCCCACCATCAATGGTTTTACATGACTCCTCCCACTTCATTATGGTTTGCCTTTTCTCCTGTCACATGACTGCACCCACTGGTCTGACTCCTCCAACCACCCCATGACTCCTCCCACCACCATTGTGTGACTCCTCCCACCATCCCGTGACTACTCCCGCTACCCCGTGACTCCTCCCACCATTGCTTGACTTCTCCCACCACCATTGTGTGATTCCTCCCACCATCATGTGACTCCTCCCACCATCCTGTGACTCCTCCTACCACCCAGTGGGAGTGTCTGGGGTCTATTATAGAATTGATCGCTGTAGGTGGTGAATGATTCTAATGTCTTCTGCGGCACCACAGGCCCCACCCCACTTCTCTCTCCTCCAATAGACATCTCACACCCCAGTGACATCAAATGGAAGGGCACAGCCTTCAATGGTATTGCATGGCTCCTCCCACTTCATTATGGTTGGCTCTTTTTCCTGTCACCTGACTGCACCCGCTGAGCTGACTCCTCCCACCATCCCGTGACTCCTCCCACCATCACGTGACTCCTCCCACCATCCTGTGATTCCTCCCACCATCACGTGACTCCTCCCACCATCACGTGACTCCTCCCACCATCATGTGACTCCTCCCACCATCGCGTGACTCCTCACCCTACCACCATCCAGTGAATCCTACCACCATCACATAACTCCTCCCACTGTTGTGTGACTCCTCCCAACATCGTGAGACTCCTCCCACCACCCGTAACTCCTCCCACCCCCATGTGACTCCTACCGCCATCCCATAACTCCCCCACTGTTGTTTGACTCCTCCCACAACCCAGTGATTCCTCCCACCATTGTGTGGCTAATGGCCTGTATTATTAGAGGGGGGAGGGGACACCTATTTTCATGGTCTGTATTATTAGAGGGGGGAGGGGATACCTATTTTAATTTTATTTCCTATTTTGTGGTGCGGTTCCTCCGTTCCAGCCTATGAGGTCAGTTCACCAATCACCCCCTGACAGATCTACCCCTACAATAGGGGGTGGGGGCAGAAACGTCCCTCCCAGTGGGAGTGTCTGGGGTCTATTTTAGAATTGATCGCTGTAGGTGGTGAATGATTCTAACCAACCAATGTCTTCTGCCGCACCACAGGCCCCACCCCTCTTCTCTCTCCTCCAATAGACATCTCACACCCCAGTGACATCAAATGCAAGGGCACAGCCTTCAATGGTATTACATGGCTCCTCCCACTTCATTATGGTTTGCCTTTAATCCTGTCACATGACTGCACCTGCTGGTCTGACTCCTCCCACCATCTCGTGACTCCTCCCACCACCCCGTGACTCCTCCCACCATTGCGTGACTCCTCCCACCACCCCGTGACTCCTCCCACTATCATATGACTCCTCTCACCATCCCATAACTCCTCCCACTTTTGTGTGACTCCTCCCACCATTGCATGACTCCTCCCACCACCATTGCGTGACTCCTCCCACCACCCCGTGACTCCTCCCACCACCGTGTGCCTCCTCCCACCATCCCGTGACTCCTCCCACCACCCCATGACTCCTCCCACCACCGCGTGACTCCCCCCACCATTGCGTTCTTCCTCCCACCATCGTGTGACTCCTCCCACCATCGTGTGACTCCTCCCACCAGCGTGTGACTCCTCCCACCAGTGCGTGACTCCTCTCACCACCCCGTGACTCCTCCCACCATCATGTGACTCCTCCCACCATCGCGTGACTCCTCACCCTACCACCATCCCGTGAATCCTACCACCATCACATAACTCCTCCCACTGTTGTGTGACTCCTCCCAACATCGTGAGACTCCTCCCACCACTCGTAACTCCTCCCACCCCCATGTGACTCCTACCGCCATCCCATAACTCCCCCACTGTTGTTTGACTCCTCCCACAACCCAGTGATTCCTCCCACCATTGTGTGGCTAATGGCCTGTATTATTAGAGGGGGGAGGGGACACCTATTTTCATGGTCTGTATTATTAGAGGGGGGAGGGGATACCTATTTTAATTTTATTTCCTATTTTGTGGTGCGGTTCCTCCGTTCCAGCCTATGAGGTCAGTTCACCAATCACCCCCTGACAGATCTACCCCTACAATAGGGGGTGGGGGCAGAAACGTCCCTCCCAGTGGGAGTGTCTGGGGTCTATTTTAGAATTGATCGCTGTAGGTGGTGAATGATTCTAACCAACCAATGTCTTCTGCCGCACCACAGGCCCCACCCCTCTTCTCTCTCCTCCAATAGACATCTCACACCCCAGTGACATCAAATGCAAGGGCACAGCCTTCAATGGTATTACATGGCTCCTCCCACTTCATTATGGTTTGCCTTTAATCCTGTCACATGACTGCACCCGCTGGTCTGACTCCTCCCCCCAATCTCGTGACCCCTCCCACCACCCCGTGACTCCTCCCACCATTGCGTGACTCCTCCCACCACCCCGTAACTCCTCCCACTATCATATGACTCCTCTCACCATCCCATAACTCCTCCCACTTTTGTGTGACTCCTCCCACCATTGCATGACTCCTCCCACCACCATTGCGTGACTCCTCCCACCACCCCGTGACTCCTCCCACCACCGTGTGCCTCCTCCCACCATCCCGTGACTCCTCCCACCACCCCGTGACTCCTCCCACCACCGCGTGACTCCCCCCACCATTGCGTTCTTCCTCCCACCATCACGTGACTCCTCTCCTCCCACTATCCCGTGACTCCTCCCACCCCACGTGACTCCTCCCACTATCACATAACTCCTCCCACTGTTGTGTGACTCCTCCCACCATCAATGGTATTGCATGGCTCCTCCCACTTCATTATTGTTTGCCTTTTCTCCTGTCACATGACTGCACCCACTGGTCTGACTCCTCCCACCACCCCTGCCTCCTCCCACCATCATGTGACTCCTCCCACCCCCGCATGACTCCACCCACCATCCCATAACTCCTCCCGCCGTCGTGTGACTCCTCAAACCACCTCGTAACTCCCCCTACCATTGCGAGACTCCTCCCACCACCATTGCATGACTCCTCCAAACATCACGTGACTCCTCCCACCACCCCGTGACTCCTCCCACTATCACATAACTCCTCCCACTGTTGTGTGACTCCTCCCACCATCAATGGTATTGCATGGCTCCTCCCACTTCATTATGGTTTGCCTTTTCTCCTGTCACATGACTGCACCCACTGGTCTGACTCCACCCACCACCCCTGCCTCCTCCCACCATCATGTGACTCCTCTCACCACCCCGTGACTCTGCCCACCATCCAGTGACTCCTCCCACCCCCACATGACTCCACCCACCATCCCATAACTCCTCCCACCGTCGTGTGACTCCTCCAACCACCCCGTAACTCCTCCCACCATTGCGAGACTCCTCCCACCACCATTGCATGACTCCTCCCACCACCCTGTGACTCCTCCCACCATAATTTGACTCCTCCCACCATCGTGTGACCCCTCCCACCATCCCGTGACTCCTCCCACCACCGCGTGACTCCTCCCATCATTGCGAGACTCCTCCCACCACCACTTGTTGACTCCTCCCACCATCATTTGACTCCTCCCACCATTGCGTGACTTCTCCCACCACCATTGCGTGACTCCTCCCACCATCCCGTGATTCCTCCCACCACCCAGTGGGAGTGTCTGGGGTCTATTATAGAATTGATCGCTGTAGGTGGTGAATGATTCTAACCAACCAATGTCTTCTGCCGCACAACTGCCCCCACCCCTCTTCTCTCTCCTCCAATAGATATCTCACACCTCAGTGACATCAAATGGAGGGGCACAGCCTTCAATGGTATTACATTGCTCCTCCCACTTCATTATGGTTTGCCTTTTCTCCTGCCACATGACTGCACCCGCTGGTCTGACTCCTCCCACCATCCCGTGACTCCTCCCACCACCCAGTGACTCTTCCCACCATTGTGTGACTTCTCCCACCACCATTGCGTGACTCCTCCCACCACCATTGCGTGACTCCTCCCACCACCCCTGCCTCCTCCCACCATCATGTGACTCCTCTCACCACCCCGTGTCTCCGCCCACCATCCTGTGGCTCCTTCCACCGTCGTGTGACTCCTCCAACCACCCCGTAACTCCTCCCACCATTGCGAGACTCCTCCCACCACCATTACATGACTCCTCCCACCATCTCGTGACTCCTCCCACCACCCTGCGACTCATCCCACCATCATTTGACTCCTCCCACCACCGTGTGACTCCTCCCACCACCATTGCGTGACCCCTCCCACCATCCCATAACTCCTCCCACCATTGCGTGACTCCTCCCACCACCATTGCGTGACCCCTCCCACCATCCCGTGACTCCTCCCACCACCCCGTGACTCCTCCCACCATTGCGAGACTCCTCCCACCACCACTGCGTGACTCCTCCCACCACCCCGTGACTCCTCCCACCATTGCGTGACCTCTCCCACCACCATTGCGTGACTCCTCCCACCATCCCGTGACTCCTCCCACCACCCAGTGGGAGTGTCTGGGGTCTATTATAGAATTGATCGCTGTAGGTGGTGAATGATTCTAACCAACCAATGTCTTCTGCTGCACCACAGGCCCCACCCCTCTTCTCTCTCCTCCAATAGATATCTCACACCCCAGTGACATCAAATGGAAAGGCACAGCCTTCAATGGTATTGCATGGCTCCTCCCACTTCATTATGGTTTGCCTTTTCTCCTGTCACCTGACTGCACCCACTGAGCTGACTTCTCCCGCCATCGCGTGACTCCTCTCACCCCCGCGTGACTCCTACCACCATCCCATAACTCCTCCCACTGTTGTGTGACTCCTCCCACCGTCGTGTGACTCCTCCAACCACCCTGTGACTCCTCCCACCATTGCGTGACTCCTCCCACCACCATTGCGTGACTCCTCCCACCATTGCGTGACTCCTCCCACCATCGTGTGACTCCTCCCACCATTGCGTGACTTCTCCCACCATTGCGTGACTCCTCCCACTATCACATAACTCCTCCCACTGTTGTGTGACTCCTCCCACCATCAATGGTATTGCATGGCTCCTCCCACTTCATTATGGTTTGCCTTTTCTCCTGTCACATGACTGCACCCACTGGTCTGACTCCTCCCACCACCCCTGCCTCCTCCCACAATCATGTGACTCCTCTCACCCCCCCGTGACTCCGCCCACCATCCCGTGACTCCTCCCACCGACGTGTGACTCCTCCAACCACCCTGTGACTCCTCCCACCACCATTGCGTGACTCCTCCCACCACCATTGCGTGACTCCTCCCACCACCATTGCGTGACCCCTCCCACCATCCAGTGACTCCTCCCACCACCCAGTGACTCCTCCCACCATTGCGAGACTCCTCCCACCACCCCCTGACTCCTCCCACCATCGTGTGACTCCTCCCACCATTGCGTGACTTGTATTATAGAATTGATCGCTGTAGGTGGTGAATGATTCTAACCAACCAATGTCTTCTGCTGCACCACAGCCCCCACCCCTCTTCTCTCTCCTCCAATAGACATCTCACACCCCAGTGACATCAAATGGAAGGGCACAGCCTTCAATGGTATTGCATTGCTCCTCCCACTTCATTATGGTTTGCCTTTTCTCCTGTCACCTGACTGCACCCACTGAGCTGACTCCTCCCACCATCGCGTGACTCCTCTCACCACCTCGTGACTCCGCCCACCATCCCTTGACTCCTCCCACCCCGCGTGACTCCTCCCACCATCCCATAACTCCTCCCACTGTTGTGTGACTCCTCCCACCGTCGTGTGACTCCTCCAACCACCCTGTGACTCCTCCCACCATTGCAAGACTCCTCCCACCACCATTGCGTGACTCCTCCCACCACCCCGTGACTCCTCCCACCATCCTTTGACTCCTCCCACCATCATGTGACTCCTCCCACGATTGTGTGACTTCTCCCACCACCATTGTGTGACTCCTCCCACCATCCCGTGACTCCTCCCACCACCCAGTGGGAGTGTCTGGGGTCTATTATAGAATTGATCGCTGTAGGTGGTGAATGATTCTAACCAACCAATGTCTTCTGCCGCACCATAGGCCCCACCCCTCTTCTCTCTCCTCCAATAGACATCTCACACCCCAGTGACATCAAATGGAAGGGCACAGCCTTCACTGGTATTGCATGGCTCCTCCCACTTCATTATGGTTTGCCTTTTCTCCTGTCACATGACTACACGCGCTGGTCTGACTCCTCCCACCATCTCATGACTCCTCCCACCATCTCATGACTCCTCCCACCATCTCATGACTCCTCCCACCATCTCGTGACTCCTCCCACCATCTCATGACTCCATCTCGTGCCTCCTCCCACCACCCCATGCCTCCTCCCACCACCCCGTGACTCCTCCCACTATCATATGACTCCTCTCACCATCCCGTGAATCCTCCCACCCCCACGTGACTCCTGCCACCATCCCATAACCCCTCCCACTGTTGTGTGACTCCTCCCACCATCGTGTGACTCCTCCATCCACTCCGTGACTCCTCCCACCACCATTGCGTGACTCCTCCCGTGCATCCTGCCTGTGGCCAATCATAGCTCAGGCTGTGTAGTGCACGCCCCACACTATATAAGGCCGCCTTTGAGGCGGCCTCGTGTAGTGTGTTGGCATCTGAATCAGTGGGTGTTCTGTGTACCTTCAACACAGTACACACCGATCGTTTTTGGCTGATTTCCTATCTTGCTGTTGTGTAGTGGTTATTGTCTGTGCCCTGACCGCAGTATACACCACTATATTCACCTCACCTATATAGCTAGTGATCTATCTTTAATAATAGAGCTTGCAGTCAGTAGTGGCAGGAGATAGTGCGTGCTGTCTGCGTGCTCTGTACCCAGTACATACCGCTATAATCCACCTACATAGCTGTTCTCTATTTGAGCCCAATTGCCATCTGCAGGAGTTATTGGAAGTTGTGTGTGCCTCCAGCACAGCACAGTATACATCTGTATATACCCCTTTATCTCTGCTGTTCTATAAAAAAGGCATCTGCAGGAGTTAGTGGGTGCTGTGTGCCTCCAGCACAATATAAACTACCCAACTACTGTTTTACCCAACTCCCTTCAGGCCATTACCATGTCTGGAAGGCCAGCAAGGAGAGGCAGACAGGCGCGAGCTGATAAAAGAGGGCAAGCAGGCTCTGTGTCTAGAGACAACAGTGCTGGTCGTGGACGCGGTGCATTGTCATCAGCACGTGGCCATGGGACATGCTTGTCCTTCTTTTCTGCAGCTGGACATGTTGAACCGCAACATGCCAACGACTTGGTAGAGTGGATGACCAAGCCCTCTTCATCCTCCTCATCCTCTCTCACCCAGTCTCAGGGTAGTAGCAAAGCAGCTGCCAACGCATCGTCTTCCCTCCTCTCAATGTCATCATCAGTGACTCCTTCCCTAGACCCACCACGTCCTCCTGAGGAGTCTCCTGAACTCTTTGAGCACAGTGTTGGGTACATGCTCCAGGAGGATGCCCAGTGTTTGGTGGGCTCTGATGATGACACTCAGCTAGAGGAAGGCAGTAGCGTGAGTGCAGAGAGAGGGGATGCTCAAGAAGGACAGCAATCTGGCAGTCATGTTCCACAAGCTGCAGCATACTGCCAGGTTTGCTACAGCGATGAAGAGGGAGGGGATGATGAGGGCACTGACTCCACGTGGGTGCCTGGAAGGAGGGAGGAGGAGGAGGAGGCACATGTCCAACGAGGCAGGATGCCCTCCGGGGGCCAGCTTAGGGGCAGCACACCGACTGAATCACACCGCAGAGCTCCGCCTGCGCAGAGCGCTTCCTCTGCGCGTTATTCTAAAAGTTCTTTGGTGTGGGCCTTTTTTGAGACGAGTGCATCAGATCGCACCGCTGCTATTTGCAACATATGTCTCAAGCGTATCTCACGTGGCCAAAACATCAGCCGCTTGGGCACCACATGCTTGACCAGACATATGTTGACCTGCCATGCAGCTCGTTGGCAAGCGTACCTCAAAGACCCACACCAAAGAACAAAGCGGACCTCTCCTTGCTCCTCATCAGCTGGCATCTCCAACCCCACTAGACCTTCAGTCCTCTCTGAAACCTGCTCTGAGAGGAATGAAGGTGTAGAATTAGGTGTGTCACAGCCAAGTGCTTCCGGGAACTCTGCTAGTGGTACATCCACATCCGATTATAGCAGGCAAATGTCCCTGCCCCAGCTGCTGGACCGGCGGAAGAAGTTTACTCCCAGCCATCCACATGCCCAGCGGTTGAATGCTAGCTTGGCTAAATTGCTAGCACTTCAACTGCTGCCTTTTCAGTTGGTAGACTCGGCCCCCTTCCGTGAGTTTGTACAATGTGCGGTTCCTCAGTGGCAGGTCCCCAAACGCCACTTTTTCTCACGGAAGGCGATTCCGGCTCTCTACCGGCATGTGGAAGGCAATGTCCTTGCCTCGCTGGACAGGGCGGTCAGCGGTAAGGTGCATATTACCGCTGACTCATGGTCCAGCAGGCATGGACAGGGACGTTACCTGTCTTTCACGGCCCATTGGGTCACTCTTCTGGCTGCTGGGAAGGATGCAGGACAAGGTGCAGTAGTGTTGGAGGTTGTTCCGCCACCACGCCTCCAAAATGCTACTATTGGTTGTGACACACCTCTCTCCTCCACCCCGTCCTCTTCTTCTTCTTCCATGGCCTCTTCCAGTGCTCTGTCCTCAGAACCAGCGGTGCTCCGTAGGCGTTGCAGGGGCTACGCAAGTACGCAGGCAAAACGATGCCATGCCGTGCTTGCGCTGGTTTGTTTGGGGGACAGGAGCCACACTGGGGCGGATGTTTTGTCAGCTCTGCAGGGGCAGGCCGAGAGGTGGTTGACGCCACGCCAGCTTAAGCCAGGAATGGTGGTTTGCGACAATGGCACCAACCTCCTCTCTGCCCTCCGACAGGGACAACTGACCCATGTGCCCTGTGTAGCTCACGTCCTTAACCTGGTGGTGCAGCGGTTCTTGGGCAGGTACCCCGGCTTACAGGATGTCCTGAAGCAGGCCAGGAGAGTCTGTGTGCATTTCCGCCGATCATTTAATGCCTGTGCTCGGCTGGCTGAGCTCCAAAAGGAGTTGAACCTGCCCAAGAACCGCCTTATATGTGACATGCCCACCAGATGGAACTCAACATTGGCCATGCTGCAGCGGCTGCACACGCAGCAGAGGGCCATCAATGAGTACCTGTGCGACTACGGCACCAGGACAGGGTCAGGGGAGCTTGGTTTTTTCTCACCACGCCAGTGGGGCATGATCAGGGATGCATGCACTGTCCTGTCACCGTTTGAGGAGGCCACAAGGATGGTGAGCAGTGACAGTGCATGCATCAGTGACACTGTACCTCTTGTCCACCTCTTGGAGCATACGCTGCGTGGAATAATGGACAGGGCACTTGAGGCAGAACAGAGGCAGGAAGAGGAGGACTTCCTTGCCTCTCAAGGCCCCCTTTATCCAGACAGTGTTCCTGCTGTGCCACCCATCACACAGGAAGAGGAAGAGGAGGAGGAGGATGATTGTGTCAGCATGGAGGTGGAGGCTGGCACTCAGCAGCAGCAGCAGCAGTCTTATAGGGATGATTTACAGTCCCAAGAAACACGTGGACTTGTACGTGGCTGGGAGGAGGTAGCTGCGGATCATGTTGTCCTTAGTGACCCAGAGGACTCCGGACCGAATGCCTCAGCTAATCTACGCTGCATGGCCTCCCTGATCCTGCAAAGCCTGCGGAAGGATCCTCGTATTCTTCGGATCAAGGAGAGGGACCATTACTGGCTGGCCACTCTCCTTGATCCACGGTACAAGGGTAAGGTTGCTGACCTTATCTTGCCATCGCAGAGGGAGCAGAGGATGAGACATCTCCGGGAGGCCTTGCAGAAAGCTCTGTGCAACGCGTTCCCAGAGACTGGGAGGTTACAAACTCCTGGTCCTGGACAACGTGTTGCTGAGGCATCGGTCAGAAGGAGCGGTGGAGAAAGCGGCCGTCTGACTGATGCTTTCAGACAATTTTTTAGTCCGCAGCCCCAAGGTATGATTGGTTCCAGCACCCATCGCCAGCGTCTAATTTACATGGTGCAGGAATACCTAGGGGCAAGGTCAGACTTGGACACCTTTCCCACCGAAAATCCTCTGGCTTACTGGGTCTTGAGGATGGATCACTGGCCAGAGCTTGCACAGTATGCAATTGAGCTACTGGCCTGTCCTGCATCCAGCGTTCTTTCGGAACGCACCTCCAGTGCTGCTGGTGGCTTTGTTACCGATCACAGGGTGCGCCTGTCCACCGAATCAGTTGATCGACTGACCTTCATCAAGATGAATCAGTCTTGGATCACCCACAGCTACCAAGCACCCGAAGCTGATGTAACCGAATAATTTTTTTTGAAATACCACATCCCTTCAAGACTGCCTATGCTGATGCTGAGTGACTGTCCTGTTATGTTGATTGTCTATCCTCTTCCTCCTCCGCTGATATGTTGGAAGAACATTTTTGGTTCTGGGTGATGCCAGCAGCCCAATTTTTCTGCCCCTGTTTAACAGGGGCGTTTAAGTACAATTTTTGATGCAATGCTTTGCAGCAGGGCTAATTCCTGCAATAAAACTAGAGTATATGGCAGAGGTTGCAGTGTGGTGGCACCAGCACCAGTGCCTAAGGCCCAATTTTTCTGCCCCTGTTTAACAGGGACATGTAATTACAATTCTTGATATAATATTTCACAGGAGGGCCCCTTCCTGTGCCCACCCAGAGTAACGGTGAGGACTTATAGTGTTGTGGCACCAGCACCACAACCACCAAAGGTCAATTTTTCTACCACTGTTCAACAATGGCATGTAATTACAATTATTTTCATGGTCTGTATTATTAGAGGGGGGAGGGGATACCTATTTTCATGGCCTGTATTATTAGAGGGGGGAGGGATACCTATTTTCATGGTCTGTATTATTAGAGGGGGGAGGGGTTACCTATTTTCATGGCCTGTATTATTAGAGGGGGAGGGGATACCTATTTTCATGGCCTGTATTATTAGAGGGGGAGGGGATACCTATTTTCATGGCCTGTATTATTAGAGGGGGAGGGGATACCTATTTTCATGGCCTGTATTATTAGAGGGGGAGGGGAAACCTATTTTCATGGTCCGTATTATTAGAGGGGGGAGGGGATACCTATTTTCATGGTCCATATTATTAGAGGGGGGAGGGGATACCTATTTTCATGGTCCGTATTATTAGAGGGGGAGGGGATACCTATTTTCATGGTCTGTATTATTAGAGGGGGAGGGGAAACCTATTTTCATGGCCTGTATTATTAGAGGGGGGAGGGGTTACCTATTTTCATGGTCTGTATTATTAGAGGGGGGAGGGGATACCTATTTTCATGGCCTGTATTATTAGAGGGGGGAGGGATACCTATTTTCATGGTCTGTATTATTAGAGGGGGGAGGGGTTACCTATTTTCATGGTCTGTATTATTAGAGGGGGGAGGGGATACATATTTTCATGGCCTGTGATATTATTAGAGGGGGAGGGGATACCTATTTTCATGGTCTGTATTATTAGAGGGGGAGGGGATACCTATTTTCATGGTCTGTATTATTAGAGGGGGGAGGGATACCTATTTTCATGGTCTGTATTATTAGAGGGGGAGGGGATACCTATTTTCATGGTCTGTATTATTAGAGGGGGAGGGGAAACCTATTTTCATGGTCTGTATTATTAGAGGGGGGAGGGGATACCTATTTTCATGGTCTGTATTATTAGAGGGGGGAGGGGTTACCTATTTTCATGGTCTTTATTATTAGAGGGGGGAGGGGATACATATTTTCATGGCCTGTATTATTAGAGGGGGGAGGGGATACCTATTTTCATGGTCTGTATTATTAGAGGGGAGGGGATACCTATTTTCATGGTCTGTATTATTAGAGGGGGGAGGGGTTACCTATTTTCATGGTCTCTATTATTAGAGGGGGGAGGGGATACATATTTTCATGGCCTGTGATATTATTAGAGGGGGAGGGGATACCTATTTTCATGGCCTGTATTATTAGAAGGGGGAGGGGATACCTATTTTCATGGCCTGTATTATTAGAGGGGGGAGGGGATACCTATTTTCATGGCCTGTATTATTGGGGGGGAGGGGATACCTATTTTCATGGCCTGTATTATTAGAGGGGGAGGGGACACCTATTTTCATGGTCCGTATTATTAGAAGGGGAGGGGATACATATTTTCATGGCCTGTATTATTAGAGGGGGAGGGGACACCTATTTTCATGGTCCGTATTATTAGAGGGGGAGGGGATACCTATTTTCATGGCCTGTATTATTAGAGGGGGGAGGGGATACCTATTTTCATGGCCTGTATTATTAGAGGGGGGAGGGGATACCTATTTTCATGGCCTGTATTATTAGAGGGGGGAGGGGATACATATTTTCATTACCTGTATTATTAGAGGGGGGAGGGGATACCTATTTTCATGGCCTGTATTATTAGAGGGGGGAGGGGATATCTATTTTCATGGCCTGTATTATTAGAGGGGGGAGGGGATACCTATTTTCATGGCCTGTATTATTAGAGGGGGGAGGGGATACCTATTTTCATGGCCTGTATTATTAGGGGGGAGGGGATACCTATTTTCATGGCCTGTATTATTAGAGGGGGGAGGGGATACCTATTTTCATGGCCTGTATTATTAGGGGGGGGAGGGGATACCTATTTTCATGGCCTGTATTATTAGAGGGGGAGGGGAAACCTATTTTCATGGTCTGTATTATTAGAGGGGGGAGGGGATACCTATTTTCATGGTCTGTATTATTAGAGGGGGGAGGGGTTACCTATTTTCATGGTCTTTATTATTAGAGGGGGGAGGGGATACATATTTTCATGGCCTGTATTATTAGAGGGGGGAGGGGATACCTATTTTCATGGTCTGTATTATTAGAGGGGAGGGGATACCTATTTTCATGGTCTGTATTATTAGAGGGGGGAGGGGTTACCTATTTTCATGGTCTCTATTATTAGAGGGGGGAGGGGATACCTATTTTCATGGCCCGTGATATTATTAGAGGGGGAGGGGATACCTATTTTCATGGCCTGTATTATTAGAAGGGGGAGGGGATACCTATTTTCATGGCCTGTATTATTAGAGGGGGGAGGGGATACCTATTTTCATGGCCTGTATTATTGGGGGGGAGGGGATACCTATTTTCATGGCCTGTGTTATTAGAGGGGGAGGGGACACCTATTTTCATGGGCCGTATTATTAGAGGGGGAGGGGATACCTATTTTCATGGCCTGTATTATTAGAGGGGGGAGGGGATACCTATTTTCATGGCCTGTATTATTAGAGGGGGGAGGGGATACATATTTTCATTACCTGTATTATTAGAGGGGGGAGGGGATACATATTTTCATGGTCTGTATTATTAGGGGGGGAGGGGATACCTATTTTCATGGCCTGTATTATTAGAGGGGGGAGGGTATATCTATTTTCATGGCCTGTATTATTAGAGGGGGGAGGGGATACCTATTTTCATGGTCTGTATTATTAGAGGGGGGAGGGGATACCTATTTTCATGGTCTGTATTATTAGAGGGAGGAGGGGATACCTATTTTCATGGCCTGTATTATTAGAGGGGGGAGGGGATACCTATTTTCATGGCCTGTATTATTAGAGGGGGGAGGGGATACATATTTTCATGGTCTGTATTATTAGGGGGGGAGGGGATACCTATTTTCATGGTCTGTATTATTAGAGGGGGGAGGGGATACCTATTTTCATGGTCTGTATTATTAGAGGGGGGAGGGGATACCTATTTTCATGGCCTGTATTATTAGAGGGGGGAGGGGATACATATTTTCATGGTCTGTATTATTAGGGGGGCAGGGGATACCTATTTTCATGGCCTGTATTATTAGAGGGGGAGGGGATATCTATTTTCATGGCCTGTATTATTAGAGGGGGGAGGGGATACCTATTTTCATGGCCTGTATTATTAGAGGGGGGAGGGGATACATATTTTCATTGCCTGTATTATTAGAGGGGGGAGGGGATACCTATTTTCATGGTCTGTATTATTAGAGGGGGGAGGGGATACCTATTTTCATGGTCTGTATTATTAGAGGGAGGAGGGGATACCTATTTTCATGGCCTGTATTATTAGAGGGGGGAGGGGATATCTATTTTCATGGCCTGTATTATTAGAGGGGGGAGGGGATACCTATTTTCATGGCCTGTATTATTAGAGGGGGGAGGGGATACCTATTTTCATGGCCTGTATTATTAGGGGGGAGGGGATACCTATTTTCATGGCCTGTATTATTAGAGGGGGGAGGGGATACCTATTTTCATGGCCTGTATTATTGGGGGGGAGGGGATACCTATTTTAATGGCCTGTGTTATTAGAGGGGGAGGGGACACCTATTTTCATGGTCCGTATTATTAGAGGGGGAGGGGATACCTATTTTCATGGCCTGTATTATTAGAGGGGGGAGGGGATACCTATTTTCATGGCCTGTATTATTAGAGGGGGGAGGGGATACATATTTTCATTACCTGTATTATTAGAGGGGGGAGGGGATACATATTTTCATGGTCTGTATTATTAGGGGGGGAGGGGATACCTATTTTCATGGCCTGTATTATTAGAGGGGGGAGGGTATATCTATTTTCATGGCCTGTATTATTAGAGGGGGGAGGGGATACCTATTTTCATGGTCTGTATTATTAGAGGGGGGAGGGGATACCTATTTTCATGGTCTGTATTATTAGAGGGAGGAGGGGATACCTATTTTCATGGCCTGTATTATTAGAGGGGGGAGGGGATACCTATTTTCATGGCCTGTATTATTAGAGGGGGGAGGGGATACATATTTTCATGGTCTGTATTATTAGGGGGGGAGGGGATACCTATTTTCATGGTCTGTATTATTAGAGGGGGGAGGGGATACCTATTTTCATGGTCTGTATTATTAGAGGGGGGAGGGGATACCTATTTTCATGGCCTGTATTATTAGAGGGGGGAGGGGATACATATTTTCATGGTCTGTATTATTAGGGGGGGAGGGGATACCTATTTTCATGGCCTGTATTATTAGAGGGGGAGGGGATATCTATTTTCATGGCCTGTATAATTAGAGGGGGGAGGGGATACCTATTTTCATGGCCTGTATTATTAGAGGGGGGAGGGGATACATATTTTCATTGCCTGTATTATTAGAGGGGGGAGGGGATACCTATTTTCATGGTCTGTATTATTAGAGGGGGGAGGGGATACCTATTTTCATGGTCTGTATTATTAGAGGGAGGAGGGGATACCTATTTTCATGGCCTGTATTATTAGAGGGGGGAGGGGATACCTATTTTCATGGTCTGTATTATTAGAGGGGGGAGGGGATACCTATTTTCATGGCCTGTATTATTAGAGGGGGGAGGGGATACCTATATTCATGGCCTGTATTATTAGAGGGGGGAGGGGATACCTATTTTCATGGTCTGTATTATTAGAGGGGGGAGGGGATACCTATTTTCATGGTCTGTATTATTAGAGGGGGGAGGGGATACCTATTTTCATGGCCTGTATTATTAGAGGGGGGAGGGGATACATATTTTCATGGTCTGTATTATTAGGGGGGGAGGGGATACCTATTTTCATGGCCTGTATTATTAGAGGGGGAGGGGATATCTATTTTCATGGCCTGTATTATTAGAGGGGGGAGGGGATACCTATTTTCATGGCCTGTATTATTAGAGGGGGAGGGGATACATATTTTCATGACCTGTATTATTAGAGGGGGGAGGGGATACATATTTTCATGGTCTGTATTATTAGGGGGGGAGGGGATACCTATTTTCATGGCCTGTATTATTAGAGGGGGAGGGGATATCTATTTTCATGGCCTGTATTATTAGAGGGGGGAGGGGATACCTATTTTCATGGCCTGTATTATTAGAGGGGGAGGGGATACCTATTTTCATGGTCTGTATTATTAGAGGGGGAGGGGATACCTATTTTCATGGCCTGTATTATTAGAGGGGGGAGGGGATACCTATTTTCATGGCCTGTATTATTAGAGGGGGGAGGGGATACAGGGGGGGAGGGGATACCTATTTTCATGGCCTGTATTATTAGAGGGGGGAGGGGATACCTATTTTCATGGCCTGTATTATTAGAGGGGGGAGGGGATACATATTTTCATGACCTGTATTATTAGAGGGGGGAGGGGATACATATTTTCATGGTCTGTATTATTAGGGGGGGAGGGGATACCTATTTTCATGGCCTGTATTATTAGAGGGGGGAGGGGATATCTATTTTCATGGCCTGTATTATTAGAGGGGGGAGGGGATACCTATTTTCATGGCCTGTGATATTATTAGAGGGGGGAGGGGATACCTATTTTCATGGCCTGTATTATTAGGGGGGGGGGGGATACCTATTTTCATGGCCTGTATTATTAAAGGGGGGAGGGGATACCTATTTTCATGGCCTGTATTATTAGAGGGGGGAGGGGATACCTATTTTCATGGCCTGTATTATTAGGGGGGGAGGGGATACTTATTTTCATGGCCTGTATTATTAGAGGGGGGAGGGGATACCTATTTTCATGGCCTGTATTATTAGAGGGGGGAGGGGATACCTATTTTCATGGCCTGTATTATTAGGGGGGGAGGGGATACCTATTTCCATGGCCTGTATTATTAGAGGGGGGAGGGGATATCTATTTTCATGGTCTGTATTATTAGAGGGGAGGGGATACCTATTTTCATGGCCTGTATTATTAGAGGGGGGAGGGGATACCTATTTTCATGGTCTGTATTATTAGAGGGGGAGGGGATACCTATTTTCATGGCCTGTATTATTAGAGGGGGGAGGGGATACCTATTTTCATGGTCTGTATTATTAGAGGGGAGGGGATACCTATTTTCATGGCCTATATTATTAGATGGGGGAGGGGATACCTATTTTCATGGTCTGTATTATTAGAGGGGGAGGGGATACCTATTTTCATGGTCTGTATTATTAGAGGGGGAGGGGATACCTATTTTCATGGCCTGTATTATTAGAGGGGGGAGGGGATACCTATATTCATGGCCTGTATTATTAGAGGGGGGAGGGGATACCTATTTTCATGGTCTGTATTATTAGAGGGGGGAGGGGATACCTATTTTCATGGCCTGTGATATTATTAGAGGGGGGAGGGGATACCTATTTTCATGGTCTGTATTATTAGAGGGGGGAGGGGATACCTATTTTCATGGCCTGTATTATTAGAGGGGGAGGGGATTCCTATTTTCATGGCCTGTATTATTAGGGGGGGAGGGGATACCTATTTTCATGGCCTGTATTATTAGAGGGGGGAGGGGATACCTATTTTCATGGCCTGTATTATTAGAGGGGGAGGGGATACCTATTTTCATGACCTGTATTATTAGAGGGGGGAGGGATACCTATATTCATGGCCTGTATTATTAGAGGGGGGAGGGGATTCCTATTTTCATGGCCTGTGATATTATTAGAGGGGGGAGGGGATACCTATTTTTATGGTCTGTATTATTAGAGGGGGAGGGGATTCCTATTTTCATGGTCTGTATTATTAGACAGGGACTGTGTGACTCCTCCCACCACCGTGTGACTCCTCCCACCACTATTGCGTGACTCCTCCCACCACCATTGCGTGACTCCTCCCACTACCATTGCGTGACTCCTCCCACCACTGTGTGACTCCTCCCACCATCCAGTGACTCCTCCCATCATCACATGACTCCCACATCCTGTGACTCCTCCCACCATCGCGTGACTCCTCCCACCATCCAGTGACTCCTCCCATCATCCCTTGATTCCTTCCACCGTTGTGACTCCTCCCACCACTGTGTGACTCCTCCCACCATCGCGTGACTCCTCCCACCACTGCGTGACTCCTCCCACCATCCAGTGACTCCTCCCATCATCCCTTGATTCCTTCCACCGTTGTGACTCCTCCCACCACTGTGTGACTCCTCCCACCACTGTGTGACTCCTCCCGCCATCACGGGGCTCCCACATCCTGTGACTCCTCCCACCATTGTGTGACTCCTCCCACCATCCAGTGACTCCTCCCACATCCCCTGACTCCTCTCACATCCCCTGACTCCTCCCACCGTCCCATGACTCCTCCCACCATCCCGTGACTTCTCCCACCGCCATTGCGTGACTCCTCCCACCACCATCGCGTGACTCCTCCCACCACCATCGCGTGACTCCTCCCACCATCACGTGACTCCTCCCACCATCACGTGACTCCTCCCACCATTCATTGACTCCTCCCACTATCATGTGACTCATCCCACCATCCCGTGACTCATCCCACCATCCCGTGACTCCTCCCACCACTGTGTGACTCCTCCCACCACTGTGTGACTCCTCCCACCATACCATGACTCCTCCCACCATCCAGTGACTCCTCCCACATCCTGAGTCACCCCTCTTCTCTCTCCTCCAATAGACATCTCACACCCCATTGCGAGACTCCTCCCACCACCATTGCATGACTCCTCCCACCATTGCGTGACCCCCTCCCACCACCATTGCGTGACCCCTCCCACCACCCCGTGACTCCTCCCACCATTGCGAGACTCCTCCCACCACCACTGCGTGACTCCTCCCACCACCCCTGACTCCTCCCACCATCATTTGACTCCTCCCACCATCATGTGACTCCTCCCACCATTGTGTGACTTCTCCCACCACCATTGCGTGACTCCTCCCACCATCCTGTGACTCCTCCCACCACCCAGTGGGAGTGTCTGGGGTCTATTATAGAATTGATCGCTGTAGGTGGTGAATAATTCTAACCAACCAATGTCTTCTGCCGCACCACTGCCCCCACCCCTCTTCTCTCTCCTCCAATAGACATCTCACACCCCAGTGACATCAAATGGAAGGGCACAGCCTTCAATGGTATTGCATGGCTCCTCCCACTTCATTATGGTTTGCCTTTTCTCCTGTCACATGACTGCACCCGCTGGTCTGACTCCTCCCACCATCTCGTGACTCCTCCCACCATCTCGTGACTCCTCCCGCCATCTAGTGCCTCCTCCCACCACCCCGTGACTCCTCCCACTATCATATGACTCCTCTCACCATCCCGTGAATCCTCCCACCCCCGCGTGACTCCTGCCACCATCCCATAACTCCTCCCACTGTTGTGTGACTCCTCCCACCATCGTGTGACTCCTCCAACCACCCCGTGACTCCTCCCACCACCATTGCGTGACTCCTCCCACCAACCTGTGACTCCTCCCACCACGGTGTGACTCCTCCCACCATCACTTGACTCCTCCCACCATTGTGTGACTCCTCCCCCTCCCACTATCCCGTGACTCCTCCCACCCCACGTGACTCCTCCCACTATCACATAACTCCTCCCATCCCACGTGACTCCTCCCACCATCAATGGTATTGCATGGCTCCTCCCACTTCATTATGGTTTGCCTTTTCTCCTGTCACATGACTGCACCCACTGGTCTGACTCCTCCCACCACCCCTGCCTCCTCCCACCATCATGTGACTCCTCTCACCACCCCGTGACTCCGCCCACCATCCCGTGACCCCTCCCACCCCCGCATGACTCCACCCACCATCCCATAACTCCTCCCACCCGCGTGTGACTCCTCCAACCACCCCGTAACTCCTCCCACCATTGCGAGACTCCTCCCACCACCATTGCATGACTCCTCCCACCATTGCGTGACTCCTCCCACCGCCATTGCGTGACCCCTCCCACCATCCCGTGACTCCTCCCACCACCCGTGACTCCTCCCACTATCACATAACTCCTCCCACTGTTGTGACTCCTCCCACCATCAATGGTATTGCATGGCTCCTCCCACTTCATTATGGTTTGCCTTTTCTCCTGTCACATGACTGCACCCACTGGTCTGACTCCTCCCACCACCCCTGCCTCCTCCCACCATCATGTGACTCCTCTCACCAGCCCGTGACTCCGCCCACCATCCCGTGACTCCTTCCACCGTCGTGTGACTCCTCCAACCACCCCGTAACTCCTCCCACCATTGCGAGACTCCTCCCACCACCATTGCATGACTCCTCCCACCATCTCGTGACTCCTCCCACCATCATTTGACTCCTCCCACCATCGTGTGACTCCTCCCACCATTGCGTAACTCCTCCCACCACCATCCCGTGACTCCTCCCACCACCACGTGACTCCTCTCACTATCACTCCTCTCACTCCTCCCACTGTTGTGTGACTCCTTCCACCATCAATGGTATTGCATGGCTCCTCCCACTTCATTATGGTTTGCCTTTTCTCCTGTCACATGACTACACCCACTGGTCTGACTCCTCCCACAATCCCATGACTCCTCCCACCATCATGTGACTCCTCTCACCACCCTCCAACTCCGCCCACCATCCAGTGTCTCCGCCCACCATCCCGTGACTCCTCCCCCCACGTGACTCCTCCCACCATCCCCTAACTCCTCCCACCGTCGTGTGACTCCTCCAACCACCCCGTGACTCCTCCCACCACCATTGCCTGACTCCTCCCACCACCCCGTGACTCCTCCCACCATCATTTGACTCCTCCCACTATTGCGTGACTTCTCCCACCACCATTGCATGATTCCTCCCACCACCCGTGACTCCTCCCACCCCCATGTGACTCCTACCACCATCCCATAACTCCCCACTGTTGTTTGACTCCTCCCACCACCCAGTGACTCCTGCCACCATTGTGTGGCTAATGGCCTGTATTATTAGAGGTGGGAGGGGACACCTATTTTCATGGCCTGTATTATTACAGGGGGGAGGGGATACCTATTTTCATGGTCTGTATTATTAGAGGGGGAGGGGATACCTATTTTCATGGTCTGTATTATTAGAGGGGGGAGGGGATACCTATTTTCATGGCCTGTGGTATTATTAGAGGGGGGAGGGGATACCTATTTTCATGGTCTGTATTATTAGAGGGGGAGGGGATACCTATTTTAATTTTATTTCCTATTTTGTGGTGCGGTTCCTCCGTTCCAGCCTATGAGGTCAGTTCACCAATCGCCCCCTGACAGATCTACCCCTACAATAGGGGGGGGGGCAGAGACGCCCCTCCCAGTGGGAGTGTCTGGGGTCTATTATAGAATTGATCGCTGTAGGTGGTAAATGATTCTAACCAACCAATGTCTTCTGCCGCACCACAGGCCCCACCCCTCTTCTCTCTCCTCCAATAGACATCTCACATCCCAGTGACATCAAATGGAAGGGCACAGCCTTCAATGGTATTGCATGGCTCCTCCCACTTCATTATGGTTTGCCTTTTCTCCTGTCACCTGACTGCACCCATTGAGTTGACTCCTCCCACCATTGCGTGACTCCTCCCACCATCGCGTGACTCCTCCCACCATCCCGTGGCTCCTCCCACCGTCCCGTGGCTCCACCCACCACTGTGTGACTCCTCCCACCATCACTGGACTTCCATATCCCGTGACTCCTCCCACCATCCCGTGACTCCTCCTCCCGCCATCCCGTGACTCCTCCTCCCGCCATCCTGTGACTCCTCCGCCATCCCATGACTCCTCCCACCACCGTGTGACTCCTCCCACCACTGTGTGACTCCTCCCACCACCCGTCACTCCGCCCACCATCACATGACTCCTCCCACATCCCGTGACTCCTCCCACCACCCGTCACTCCTCCCACCACCCCTTGACTCCGCCCACCATCACGTGACTCCTACATCCCGTCACTCCTCCCACATCCCCTGACTCCTCCAACCACTGTGTGACTCCTCCCAAACTCCTCCCACCACCGTGTGACTCCACCCACCATCGCGTGACTCCTCCCACCACCATCGCGTGACTCCTCCCACCATCGCGTGCTTCCTCCCACCATCCCATGACTTTTCCCACCACCCAGTGACTCCTCCCACCATCATGTGACTCCTCCCACCGTCGTGTGACTCCTCCCCCCACCATTGCGAGACTCCTCCCACCACCATTGCATGACTCCTCCCACCATCATTTGACTCCTCCCACCACCGTGTGACTCCTCCCACCATTGCGTGACTCCTCCCACCATTGCGTGACTCCTCCCACCACCACCGTGTGACTCCTCCCACCATTGCGTGACTCCTCCCACCACCATGTGACTCCTCCCACCATCCCGTGACTCCTCCCACCACCCCGTGACTCCTCCCAGCATCCTGTGACTCCTCCCACCACCGCGTGACTCCTCCCACCATTGCGTTCTTCCTCCCACCATCGTGTGACTCCTCCCCTCCCACTATCCCGTGACTCCTCCCACCCCACGTGACTCCTCCCACTATCACATAACTCCTTCCACTGTTGTGTGACTCCTCCCACTTCATTATGGTTTGCCTTTTCTCCTGTCACATGACTGCACCCACTGGTCTAACTCCTCCCACCACCCCTGCCTCCTCCCACCATCATGTGACTCCTCTCACCACCCCGTGACTCCGCCCACCATCCCGTGACTCCTCCCACCCCCGCATGACTCCACCCACCATCCCATAACTCCTCCCACCGTCGTGTGACTCCTCCAACCACCCCGTAACTCCTCCCACCATTGCGAGACTCCTTCCACCACCATTGCATGACTCCTCCCACCACCGTGTGACTCCACCCACCATCGCGTGACTCCTCCCACCACCATCACGTGACTCCTCCCACCACCATTGCGTGACTCCTCCCACCATCGCGTGCTTCCTCCCACCATCCCATGACTTTTCCCACCACCCAGTGACTCCTTCCACCATCATGTGACTCCTCCCACTGTCGTGTGACTCCTCCCCCACCATTGCGAGACTCCTCCCACCACCATTGCTTGACTCCTCCTACCATCATTTGACTCCTCCCACCACCGTGTGACTGCTCCCACCATTGCGTGACTCCTCCCACCATTGCGTGACTCCTCCCACCACCATTGCGTGACTCCTCCCACCACCATTGCGTGACTCCTCCCACCACCCTGTGACTCCTCCCACCACCCCGTGACTCCTCCCACCACCCCGTGACTCCTCCCAGCATCATGTGACTCCTCCCACCACCGCGTGACTCCTCCCACCATTGCGTTCTTCCTCCCACCATCGTGTGACTCCTCCCCTCCCACTATCCCGTGACTCCTCCCACCCACGTGACTCCTCCCACTATCACATAACTCCTCCCACTGTTGTGTGACTCCTCCCACCATCAATGGTATAGCATGGCTCCTCCCACTTCATTATGGTTTGCCTTTTCTCCTGTCACATGACTGCACCCACTGGTTTGACTCCTCCCACCACCCCTGCCTCCTCCCACCATCATGTGACTCCGCCCACCATCCCGTGACTCCTCCCACCCCCGCATGACTCCACCCACCATCCCATAACTCCTCCCACCGTCGTGTGACTCCTCCAACCACCCCGTAACTCCTCCCACCATTGCATGACTCCTCCCACCACCCCGTGACTCCTCCCACCACCATGTGACTCCTCCCACCATCATTTGACTCCTCCCACCATCGTGTGACTCCTCCCACCATTGCGTGACTCCTCCCACCGCCATTGCGTGACCCCTCCCACCATCCCGTGACTCCTCCCACCACCCAGTGACTCCTCCCACTATCACATAACTCCTCCCACTGTTGTGTGACTCCTCCCACCATCAATGGTATAGCATGGCTCCTCCCACTTCATTATGGTTTTCCTTTTCTCCTGTCACATGACTGCACCCACTGGTCTGACTCCTCCCACCACCCCTGCCTCCTCCCACCATCATGTGACTCCTCTCACCACCCCGTGACTCCGCCCACCATCCCGTGACTCCTCCCACCCCCGCATGACTCCACCCACCATCCCATAACTCCTACCACCGTCGTGTGACTCCTCCAACCACCCAGTAACTCCTCCCACCATTGCGATACTCCTCCCATCACCATTGCATGACTCCTCCCCCCACCCTGTGACTCCTCCCACCATCATTTGACTCCTCCCACCATCGTGTGGCTCCTCCCACCATTGCGTGACTCCTCCCACCGCCATTGCGTGACCCCTCCCACCATCCCGTGACTCCTCCCACCACCCCGTGACTCCTCCCACTATCACATAACTCCTCCCACTGTTTTGTGACTCCTCCCACCATCAATGGTATTGCATGGCTCCTCCCACTTCATTATGGTTTGCCTTTTCTCCTGTCACATGACGTGACTCCGCCCACCATCCCGTGACTCCTTCCACCGTCGTGTGACTCCTCCAACCACCCCGTAACTCCTCCCACCATTGCGAGACTCCTCCCACCACCATTGCATGACTCCTCCCACCACCATGTGACTCCTCCCACCACCCTGTGACTCCTCCCACCATCATTTGACTCCTCCCACCATCGTGTGACTCCTCCCACCATTGCGTGACTCCTCCCACCACCATCCCGTGACTCCTCCCACCACCACGTGACTCCTCTCACTATCACTCCTCTCACTCCTCCCACTGTTGTGTGACTCCTTCCACCATCAATGGTATTGCATGGCTCCTCCCACTTCATTATGGTTTGCCTTTTCTCCTGTCACATGACTGCACCCACTGGTCTGACTCCTCCCACAATCCCATGACTCCTCCCACCATCATGTGACTCCTCTCACCACCCTCCGACTCCGCCCACCATCCCGTGTCTCTGCCCACCATCCCGTGACTCCTCCCCCCGCGTGACTCCTCCCACCATCCCCTAACTCCTCCCACCGTCGTGTGACTCCTCCAACCACCCCGTGACTCCTCCCACCACCATTGCCTGACTCCTCCCACCACCATTGCGTGACTCCTCCCACCACCCCGTGACTCCTCCCACCATCATTTGACTCCTCCCACCATTGCGTGACTTCTCCCACCACCATTGCATGATTCCTCCCACCACCCGTGACTCCTCCCACCCCCATGTGACTCCTACCACCATCCCATAACTCCCCACTGTTGTTTGACTCCTCCCACCACCCAGTGACTCCTCCCACCATTGTGTGGCTAATGGCCTGTATTATTAGAGGGGGGAGGGGACACCTATTTTCATGGTCTGTATTATTACAGGGGGGAGGGGATACCTATTTTCATGGTCTGTATTATTAGAGGGGGGAGGGGATACCTATTTTCATGGCCTGTGGTATTATTAGAGGGGGGAGGGGATACCTATTTTCATGGTCTGTATTATTAGAGGGGGAGGGGATACCTATTTTCATTTTATTTCCTATTTTGTGGTGCGGTTCCTCCGTTCCAGCCTATGAGGTCAGTTCACCAATCGCCCCCTGACAGATCTACCCCTACAATAGGGGGGGGGGGGGCAGAGGCGCCCCTCCCAGTGGGAGCGTCTGGGGTCTATTATAGAATTGATCGCTGTAGGTGGTGAATGATTCTAACCAACCAATGTCTTCTGCCGCACCACAGGCCCCACCCCTCTTCTCTCTCCTCCAATAGACATCTCACACCCCAGTGACATCAAATGGAAGGGCACAGCCTTCAATGGTATTGCATGGCTCCTCCCACTTCATTATGGTTTGCCTTTTCTCCTGTCACCTGACTGCACCCATTGAGTTGACTCCTCCCGCCATTGCGTGACTCCTCCCACCATCGCGTGACTCCTCCCACCATCCCGTGGCTCCTCCCACCGTCCCGTGACTCCACCCACCACTGTGTGACTCCTCCCACCATCACTGGACTTCCATATCCCGTGACTCCTCCCACCATCCCGTGACTCCTCCTCCCGCCATCCCGTGACTCCTCCGCCATCCCATGACTCCTCCCACCACTGTGTGACTCCTCCCACCACCCGTGACTCCGCCCACAATCACGTGACTCCTCCCACATCCCGTGACTCCTCCCACCACCCCATCACTCCTCCCACCACCCCTTGACTCCGCCCACCATCACGTGACTCCTACATCCCGTCACTCCTCCCACATCCCCTGACTCCTCCCACCACTGTGTGACTCCTCCCAAACTCCTCACACCACCGTGTGACTCCTCCCACCACCGTGTGACTCCACCCACCATCGCGTGACTCCTCCCACCACCATCGCGTGACTCCTTCCACCACCATCGCGTGCTTCCTCCCACCATCCCATGACTTTTCCCACCACCCAGGGACTCCTCCCACCATCATGTGACTCCTCCCACCGTCGTGTGACTCCTCCCCCACCATTGCGAGACTCCTCCCACCACCATTGCATGACTCCTCCTACCATCATTTGACTCCTCCCACCATCGTGTGACTCCTCCCACCATTGCGTGACTCCTCCCACCACCGCGTGACTCCTCCCACCACCATTGCGTGACTCCTCCCACCACCATTGCGTGACTCCTCCCACCACCCTGTGACTCCTCCCACCATCCCGTGACTCCTCCCACCACCCCGTGACTCCTCCCAGCATCCTGTGACTCCTCCCACCACCGCGTTCTTCCTCCCACCATTGCGTTCTTCCTCCCACCATCGTGTGACTCCTCCCCTCCCACTATCCCGTGACTCCTCCCACCCCACGTGACTCCTCCCACTATCACATAACTCCTCCCACTGTTGTGTGACTCCTCCCACCATCAATGGTATAGCATGGCTCCTCCTACTTCATTATGGTTTGCCTTTTCTCCTGTCACATGACTGCACCCACTGGTCTGACTCCTCCCACCACCCCTGCCTCCTCCCACCATCATGTGACTCCTCTCACCACCCCGTGACTCCTCCCACCCCCGCATGACTCCACCCACCATCCCATAACTCCTCCCACCGTCGTGTGACTCCTCCAACCACCCCGTAACTCCTCCTACCATTGCGAGACTCCTCCCACCACCATTGCATGACTCCTCCCACCATCCCGTGACTCCTCCCACCACCCTGTGACTCCTCCCACCATCATTTGACTCCTCCCACCACCGTGTGACTCCTCCCACCATTGCGTGACTCCTCCCACCATTGCGTGACTCCTCCCACCACCACCGTGTGACTCCTCCCACCATTGCGTGACTCCTCCCACCACCATGTGACTCCTCCCACCATCCCGTGACTCCTCCCACCACCCCGTGACTCCTCCCAGCATCCTGTGACTCCTCCCACCACCGCGTGACTCCTCCCACCATTGCGTTCTTCCTCCCACCATCGTGTGACTCCTCCCCTCCCACTATCCCGTGACTCCTCCCACCCCACGTGACTCCTCCCACTATCACATAACTCCTTCCACTGTTGTGTGACTCCTCCCACTTCATTATGGTTTGCCTTTTCTCCTGTCACATGACTGCACCCACTGGTCTAACTCCTCCCACCACCCCTGCCTCCTCCCACCATCATGTGACTCCTCTCACCACCCCGTGACTCCGCCCACCATCCCGTGACTCCTCCCACCCCCGCATGACTCCACCCACCATCCCATAACTCCTCCCACCGTCGTGTGACTCCTCCAACCACCCCGTAACTCCTCCCACCATTGCGAGACTCCTCCCACCACCATTGCATGACTCCTCCCACCACCGTGTGACTCCACCCACCATCGTGTGACTCCTCCCACCACCATCACGTGACTCCTCCCACCACCATTGCGTGACTCCTCCCACCATCGCGTGCTTCCTCCCACCATCCCATGACTTTTCCCACCACCCAGTGACTCCTTCCACCATCATGTGACTCCTCCCACTGTCGTGTGACTCCTCCCCCACCATTGCGAGACTCCTCCCACCACCATTGCTTGACTCCTCCTACCATCATTTGACTCCTCCCACCACCGTGTGACTCCTCCCACCATTGCGTGACTCCTCCCACCATTGCGTGACTCCTCCCACCACCATTGCGTGACTCCTCCCACCACCATTGCGTGACTCCTCCCACCACCCTGTGACTCCTCCCACCACCCCGTGACTCCTCCCACCACCCCGTGACTCCTCCCAGCATCATGTGACTCCTCCCACCACCGCGTGACTCCTCCCACCATTGCGTTCTTCCTCCCACCATCGTGTGACTCCTCCCCTCCCACTATCCCGTGACTCCTCCCACCCACGTGACTCCTCCCACTATCACATAACTCCTCCCACTGTTGTGTGACTCCTCCCACCATCAATGGTATAGCATGGCTCCTCCCACTTCATTATGGTTTGCCTTTTCTCCTGTCACATGACTGCACCCACTGGTTTGACTCCTCCCACCACCCCTGCCTCCTCCCACCATCATGTGACTCCGCCCACCATCCCGTGACTCCTCCCACCCCCGCATGACTCCACCCACCATCCCATAACTCCTCCCACCGTCGTGTGACTCCTCCAACCACCCCGTAACTCCTCCCACCATTGCATGACTCCTCCCACCACCCCGTGACTCCTCCCACCACCATGTGACTCCTCCCACCATCATTTGACTCCTCCCACCATCGTGTGACTCCTCCCACCATTGCGTGACTCCTCCCACCGCCATTGCGTGACTCCTCCCACCATCCCGTGACTCCTCCCACCACCCCGTGACTCCTCCCACCATTGCGTGACTCCTCCCACCGCCATTGCGTGACCCCTCCCACCATCCCGTGACTCCTCCCACCACCCCGTGACTCCTCCCACTATCACAAAACTCCTCCCACTGTTGTGTGACTCCTCCCACCATCAATGGTATAGCATGGCTCCTCCCACTTCATTATGGTTTTCCTTTTCTCCTGTCACATGACTGCACCCACTGGTCTGACTCCTCCCACCACCCCTGCCTCCTCCCACCATCATGTGACTCCTCTCACCACCCCGTGACTCCGCCCACCATCCCGTGACTCCTCCCACCCCCGCATGACTCCACCCACCATCCCATAACTCCTACCACCGTCGTGTGACTCCTCCAACCACCCAGTAACTCCTCCCACCATTGCGATACTCCTCCCACCACCATTGCATGACTCCTCCCCCCACCCTGTGACTCCTCCCACCATCATTTGACTCCTCCCACCATCGTGTGACTCCTCCCACCATTACGTGACTCCTCCCACCGCCATTGCGTGACCCCTCCCACCATCCCGTGACTCCTCCCACCACCCCGTGACTCCTCCCACTATCACATAACTCCTCCCACTGTTTTGTGACTCCTCCCACCATCAATGGTATTGCATGGCTCCTCCCACTTCATTATGGTTTGCCTTTTCTCCTGTCACATGACGTGACTCCGCCCACCATCCCGTGACTCCTTCCACCGTCGTGTGACTCCTCCAACCACCCCGTAACTCCTCCCACCATTGCGAGACTCCTCCCACCACCATTGCATGACTCCTCCCACCACCATGTGACTCCTCCCACCACCCTGTGACTCCTCCCACCATCATTTGACTCCTCCCATCATCGTGTGACTCCTCCCACCATTGCGTGACTCCTCCCACCACCATCCCGTGACTCCTCCCACCACCACGTGACTCCTCTCACTATCACTCCTCTCACTCCTCCCACTGTTGTGTGACTCCTTCCACCATCAATGGTATTGCATGGCTCCTCCCACTTCATTATGGTTTGCCTTTTCTCCTGTCACATGACTGCACCCACTGGTCTGACTCCTCCCACAATCCCATGACTCCTCCCACCATCATGTGACTCCTCTCACCACCCTCCGACTCCGCCCACCATCCCGTGTCTCCGCCCACCATCCCGTGACTCCTCCCCCCGCGTGACTCCTCCCACCATCCCCTAACTCCTCCCACCGTCGTGTGACTCCTCCAACCACCCCGTGACTCCTCCCACCACCATTGCCTGACTCCTCCCACCACCATTGCGTGACTCCTCCCACCACCCCGTGACTCCTCCCACCATCATTTGACTCCTCCCACCATTGCGTGACTTCTCCCACCACCATTGCATGATTCCTCCCACCACCCGTGACTCCTCCCACCCCCATGTGACTCCTACCACCATCCCATAACTCCCCACTGTTGTTTGACTCCTCCCACCACCCAGTGACTCCTCCCACCATTGTGTGGCTAATGGCCTGTATTATTAGAGGGGGGAGGGGATACCTATTTTCATGGTCTGTATTATTACAGGGGGGAGGGGATACCTATTTTCATGGTCTGTATTATTAGAGGGGGGAGGGGATACCTATTTTCATGGCCTGTGGTATTATTAGAGGGGGGAGGGGATACCTATTTTCATGGTCTGTATTATTAGAGGGGGAGGGGATACCTATTTTCATTTTATTTCCTATTTTGTGGTGCGGTTCCTCCGTTCCAGCCTATGAGGTCAGTTCACCAATCGCCCCCTGACAGATCTACCCCTACAATAGGGGGGGGGGGCAGAGGCGCCCCTCCCAGTGGGAGCGTCTGGGGTCTATTATAGAATTGATCGCTGTAGGTGGTGAATGATTCTAACCAACCAATGTCTTCTGCCGCACCACAGGCCCCACCCCTCTTCTCTCTCCTCCAATAGACATCTCACACCCCAGTGACATCAAATGGAAGGGCACAGCCTTCAATGGTATTGCATGGCTCCTCCCACTTCATTATGGTTTGCCTTTTCTCCTGTCACCTGACTGCACCCATTGAGTTGACTCCTCCCGCCATTGCGTGACTCCTCCCACCATCGCGTGACTCCTCCCACCATCCCGTGGCTCCTCCCACCGTCCCGTGACTCCACCCACCACTGTGTGACTCCTCCCACCATCACTGGACTTCCATATCCCGTGACTCCTCCCACCATCCCGTGACTCCTCCTCCCGCCATCCCGTGACTCCTCCGCCATCCCATGACTCCTCCCACCACTGTGTGACTCCTCCCACCACCCGTGACTCCGCCCACAATCACGTGACTCCTCCCACATCCCGTGACTCCTCCCACCACCCCATCACTCCTCCCACCACCCCTTGACTCCGCCCACCATCACGTGACTCCTACATCCCGTCACTCCTCCCACATCCCCTGACTCCTCCCACCACTGTGTGACTCCTCCCAAACTCCTCACACCACCGTGTGACTCCTCCCACCACCGTGTGACTCCACCCACCATCGCGTGACTCCTCCCACCACCATCGCGTGACTCCTTCCACCACCATCGCGTGCTTCCTCCCACCATCCCATGACTTTTCCCACCACCCAGGGACTCCTCCCACCATCATGTGACTCCTCCCACCGTCGTGTGACTCCTCCCCCACCATTGCGAGACTCCTCCCACCACCATTGCATGACTCCTCCTACCATCATTTGACTCCTCCCACCATCGTGTGACTCCTCCCACCATTGCGTGACTCCTCCCACCACCGCGTGACTCCTCCCACCACCATTGCGTGACTCCTCCCACCACCATTGCGTGACTCCTCCCACCACCCTGTGACTCCTCCCACCATCCCGTGACTCCTCCCACCACCTCGTGACTCCTCCCAGCATCCTGTGACTCCTCCCACCACCGCGTTCTTCCTCCCACCATTGCGTTCTTCCTCCCACCATCGTGTGACTCCTCCCCTCCCACTATCCCGTGACTCCTCCCACCCCACGTGACTCCTCCCACTATCACATAACTCCTCCCACTGTTGTGTGACTCCTCCCACCATCAATGGTATAGCATGGCTCCTCCTACTTCATTATGGTTTGCCTTTTCTCCTGTCACATGACTGCACCCACTGGTCTGACTCCTCCCACCACCCCTGCCTCCTCCCACCATCATGTGACTCCTCTCACCACCCCGTGACTCCTCCCACCCCCGCATGACCCCACCCACCATCCCATAACTCCTCCCACCGTCGTGTGACTCCTCCAACCACCCCGTAACTCCTCCTACCATTGCATGACTCCTCCCACCACCCAGTGACTCCTCCCACCATCATTTGACTCCTCCCATCATCGTGTGACTCCTCTCACCATTGCGTGACTCCTCCCACCGCCATTGCGTGACCCCTCCCACCATCCCGTGACTCCTCCCACCACCCCGTGACTCCTCCCACTATCACATAACTCCTCCCACTGTTGTGTGACTCCTCCCAACATCAATGGTATTGCATGGCTCCTCCCACTTCATTATGGTTTGCCTTTTCTCCTGTCACATGACTGCACCCACTGGTCTGACTCCTCCCACCACCCCTGCCTCCTCCCACCATCATGTGACTCCTCTCACCACCCCGTGACTCCACCCACCATCCCGTGACTCCTTCCACCGTCGTGTGACTCCTCCAACCACCCCGTAACTCCTCCCACCATTGCGAGACTCCTCCCACCACCATTGCATGACTCCTCCCACCATCTCGTGACTCCTCCCACCATCCTGTGACTCCTCCCACCATCATTTGACTCCTCCCACCATCGTGTGACTCCTCCCACCATTGCGTGACTCCTCCCACCACCATCCCGTGACTCCTCTCACCACCCGGTGACTCCTCTCACTATCACTCCTCTCACTCCTCCCACTGTTGTGTGACTCCTTCCACCATCAATGGTATTGCATGGCTCCTCCCACTTCATTATGGTTTGCCTTTTCTCCTGCCACATGACTGCACCCACTGGTCTGACTCCTCCCACAATCCCATGACTCCTCCCACCATCATGTGACTCCTCTCACCACCCTCCGACTCCGCCCACCATCCCGTGACTCCTCCCCCCGCGTGACTCCTCCCACCATCCCCTAACTCCTCCCACCGTCGTGTGATTCCTCCAACCACCCCGTGACTCCTCCCACCACCATTGCCTGACTCCTCCCACCACCATTGCGTGACTCCTCCCACCACCCCGTGACTCCTCCCACCATCATTTGACTCCTCCCACCAGTGCGTGACTTCTCCCACCACCATTGCATGATTCCTCCCACCACCCGTGACTCCTCCCACCCCCATGTGACTCCTACCACCATCCCATAACTCCCCACTGTTGTTTGACTCCTCCCACCACCCAGTGACTCCTCCCACCATTGTGTGGCTAATGGCCTGTATTATTAGAGGGGGGAGGGGACACCTATTTTCATGGCCTGTATTATTACAGGGGGGAGGGGATACCTATTTTCATGGTCTGTATTATTAGAGGGGGGAGGGGATACCTATTTTCATGGCCTGTATTATTAGAGGGGGGAGGGGACACCTATTTTCATGGTCTGTATTATTAGAGGGGGGGAGGGAATACCTATTTTCATGGTCTGTATTATTAGAGGGGGAGGGGATACCTATTTTCATTTTATTTAATATTCTGTGGTGCGGTTCCTCCGTTCCAGCCTATGAGGTCAGTTCACCAATCGCCCCCTGACAGATCTACCCCTACAATAGGGGGTGGGGGCAGAGACGCCCCACCCAGTGGGAGTGTCTGGGGTCTATTATAGAATTGATCGCTGTAGGTGGTGAATGATTCTAACCAACCAATGTCTTCTGCCGCACCACAGGCCCCACCCCTCTTCTCTCTCCTCCAATAGATATCTCACACCCCAGTGACATCAAATGGAAGGGCACAGCCTTCAATGGTATTGCATGGCTCCTCCCACTTCATTATGGTTTGCCTTTTCTCCTGTCACCTGACTGCACCCATTGAGTTGACTCCTCCCGCCATTGCGTGACTCCTCCCACCATCGCGTGACTCCTCCCACCATCCAGTGGCTCCTCCCACCGTCCCGTGACTCCACCCACCACTGTGTGACTCCTCCCACCATCACTGGACTTCCATATCCCGTGACTCCTCCCACCATCCCGTGACTCCTCCTCCCGCCATCCCGTGACTCCTCCGCCATCCCATGACTCCTCCCACCACCATGTGACTCCTCCCACCACTGTGTGACTCCTCCCACCACCCTTGACTCCGCCCACCATCACGTGACTCCTCCCACATCCCGTCACTCCTCCCACCACCCCGTCACTCCTCCCACCACCCCTTGACTCCGCCCACCATCACGTGACTCCTACATCCCATCACTCCTCCCACATCCCCTGACCCCTCCCACCACGGTGTGACTCCTCCCAAACTCCTCCCACCACTGTGTGACTCCACCCACCATCCCGTGACTCCTCCCACCATCGCGTGCTTCCTCCCACCATCCCATGACTTTTCCCACCACCCAGTGACTCCTCCCACCATCATGTGACTCCTCCCACCATCGCGTGACTCCTCACCCTACCACCATCCCGTAACTCCTCCCACCCCCACGTGACTCCTCCCACCATCACATAACTCCTCCCACTGTTGTGTGACTCCTCCCAACATCGTGTGACTCCTTCCACCACCCGTGACTCCTCCCACCCCCATGTGACTCCTACCACCATCCCATAACTCCCCCACTGTTGTTTGACTCCTCCCACCACCCAGTGACTCCTCCCACCATTGTGTGGCTAATGGCCTGTATTATTAGAGGGGGGAGGGGACACCTATTTTCATGGTCTGTATTATTAGAGGGGGAGGGGATACCTATTTTCATGGCCTGTGATAATATTAGAGGGGGGAGGGGATACCTATTTTCATGGTCTGTATTATTACAGGGGGGAGGGGATACCTATTTCCATGGCCTGTATTATTACAGGGGGGAGGGGATAACTATTTTCATGGTCTGTATTATTAGAGGGGGAGGGGATACCTATTTTAATTTTATTTCCTATTTTGTGGTGCGGTTCCTCCGTTCCAGCCTATGAGGTCAGTTCACCAATCGCCCCCTGACAAATCTACCCCTACAATAGGGGGGTGGGGGCAGAGACGCCGCTCCCAGTGGGAGTGTCTGGGGTCTATTATAGAATTGATCAGTGTAGGTGGTGAATGATTCTAACCAACCAATGTCTTCTTCCACACCACAGGCCCCACCCCTCTTCTCTCTCCTCCAATAGACATCTCACACCCCAGTGATATCAAATGGAAGGGCACAGCCTTCAATTTTATTGTATGGCTCCTCCCACTTCATTATGGTTTGCCTGTTCTCCTGTCACCTGACTGCACCCGCTGAGCTGACTCCTCCCGCCATCCCGTAGCTCTTAGCACCATTGTGTGCCTCCTCCCACCATCGCGTGCCTCCTCCCACCATCGCGTGCCTCCTCCCACCATCGCGTACCTCCTCCCACCATCGCGTGACTCCTCTCACCACCCCGTGACTCCTCCCACCATCGCGTGGCTCCTCCCCTCCCACCATCGCGTGACTCCTCCAACCCCCACGTGACTCCTCCCACCATCCCATAACTCCTCCCACTGTTGTGTGACTCCTCCCACCAACATCCCTTGACTCCTCCCACCAACATCCCGTGACTCCTCCCACCAGCGCGTGACTCCTCCCACCACCCCGTGACTCCTCCCACCATCGCTTGCTTCCTCCCACCATCCCATGACTTTTCCCACCACCCAATGACTCCTCCCACCATCATGTGAGTCCTCCCACCATCGCGTGACTCCTCACCCTCCCACCATCCCGTGACTCCTCCCACCATCACATAACTCCTCCCACTGCTGTGTGACTCCTCCTACCATCACACGACTCCTCCCAACATCGTGTGACTCCTCCCACCACCCCGTGACACGTCCCACCCCATGTGACTCCTACCACCATCCCATAACACCTCCCATTGTTGTGTGACTCCTCCCACCACCCCGTCACTCCTCCCACCATCGTCTGGTATGTATGTATGTATATATATATATATATGCATTAGTCCCCGCGCATACACACATAATGTAATAACATATATATATATATATATATATATATATATATATATATATATATATATATATATATTTTTTTTTTTTTATATATATGTGGGTATTGTCCATCCGCACATAATATCCTGTGCTTGTCCTCGCACATACACACATAATATAATATAATATATATATATATATATATATATATATATATATATATGTGTGTGTGTGTATTAGTCCATCCACACATGATATAATAATGTGTGTGTGTGTATATATATATTATATGAATGTATGTGTATATATATATATCTATATATATATATATATATATATATATATATATATATATATATATATATATATATATATATATATATATATATATATATATATATTATTATTATTATTTTTTTTTTTTTTGCCCCTCCTATTATTTTATTTATTATTACACATTTTATCTAATTTATTATTACCCCTTATTTTTTTTGGGGGGGGGACCCACAAACAAACTGAAATTTTTAAAAAAATAGATCATCAATTCCAGCCTCACTGTGCCATCTATTGCCGCCACTGTGCCATCAAACGAAGGCACAGTGCACATCTGTTTCTCTGACTGCTCTACTCTTTGTATAAAGCATCCTCACTCTTCTTTCTTACCTCAGGCCCTTTCTGTCCAGGGGAAGCGGAATTTGATAGCAAACCGACTATTGCTGTCGAATCTGGATCCACTCTGCTCCACTCTTCGCATAAATCATTCTTCAACTACCATCACTCCAAGTCAGCGCATACAGCCAATTAACATAACATGTGCATGTATGTGTGATGCTATAATGGCTTGCATACATTTTATGAAAGTGAAGGGCTTGGATTGTGGCATACAGATAAGCCATAATGCCACTTCCATCACTGCAAGGCAGCCATATAGCCATTTATCATCACACCAACAAGTATATATGGTGCTATAATGTCTCACATACATGTTACAGTTATGTGAGGGAATGACTTTGCATTGTGGCATAATTAAGAGCCACAATGCAACTTCCATCACTCCAAGTCAGCCATATAGACATTTAACATCACACATACTGTGTGATGCTGTAATGGCTCACGTACATGTATGTAAGTAAACAGTGTGTAGTGTGCCATGCAGAGAAGCCACAATGCAATTGCCATGTCTAAAAGTGAGCCAGTTACAGAGGTTGTAAACCTCCATGGAGAAGTTGTATCTATAGGTGAGCCAGTAATAAGGTTTACCTATAGGTACAGAAAATCTCTCCTAAACTAGTGCTGTTTATGAGAATTTTACCTTGTAATGTGCCGATGATGTCATTGGCGCATGCACTGCGAGTAAAACGTCCCTCTGTACCATTTCTTCACGAGTGAGTGCTGTGATTAGCGGGTCCCATGCAAATTTACAGGAGTGACGTTACGTGACTCTGCCCAGTTACAGAGCGGGAGTCCGTGGCCCCAGGAAAGGAAGACTGGCTAGCATGGATTTGGCCTCCAGCGTGGACAAAGTTGGCTTTTTTTTTTGCTGCTAAGTGCCACATAATGTGATGGTATGCAATGTTCCAGGTATTCTAATATCTACAGCTATTTCTGAAGCTGAATAGGTAAAAATATAATTATTCTACAGTATTAATATTTATTCCAGTCTAAAAAATCTCTCATACATAGGAATTTATAATGTGTTTATTGTTTTACTGCATTGATACAACAGTGACGACAGATTTTACCTGTATCAATAAAGTGATACAATCAACATTTGTTTACAACATATCTGTCTGAACCTACTGAAACAGAACTGACATTAATTGTTCTGTAATTAAATATATGTATACATTTCATGTGGTAATATGGACTGGATGAGTGCGTTTACCTGTTTTTTTAATCAATGGTCTCTTTCTGTCACGGAAGTACAATGGTAAAACTCTTGACGTCATAATAATTTTCCAAGCTTTTCATGTCCTTATATGATTGCTATCCACTAGTAGCCCACACGCACTAGTGATTTTTAGGCACTAGTGGCGGTGCGTCCATATTGTGCACGGACGCTGCCCCCTCTCTCCTGCCATCCCCTCTAGCACCAATAGATAGATTGATGCAATGGTTGAATCTATCTATGGCCACCACTGCCACCCTCTATTGAAGCTACCGGCCCCTTTTCGGGTGCATGGCGTCTGAATTTCAGCAGAGGCAGGTAAATTTTGAAGCACCTGAGTAGAGCCATAGTCTCTAATAGGCGTCAAAAAACATGACCTGCGAGAGCCATGCTGGGCACTCGCAGGTCACTCAGCTGTGTTAGCAAAGTGAATATTAATTTGCTTCTCTAACACTAAATTGCCTCTCTCCGCCAATCAGGTGCTCTGATCTGTTACCCGTGACCTTATTTGCTGAAGCGACAGGTGTTGTGATTGGATGCCTATCAGGGGTCCAATCATAGCAGACTATGGGAAGAGAGGAGGGGGAGAAGACATTGAGGAGCTGTCCCACCCAGATATGCAAGTACAGCCGTCGTGCCGGTGGGGAGACACACTGGCATCATTTGATATGGCACACTGACAGAAATTGATGGGCACAGTGGCTGTGTTTTATGGCCACAGTGGCTGCATTTGATGGGCACAGTGATGCAGCAATTGATGGGCACAGTGAAGCTGCAATGGATGGGCACAGTTAGGCTGCAATGGATGAGCAGGGGGGTGGGGGGGGGGGGTGTTTCAGTATTTCTCAGTTTGTTTGAGCCCCCCTAAAAAATTTACAGCACCAGCGGAGACTTTTTGTTAGCCTTTCTTTTTTATCCCCTTTTTTAACCAAATGTATGGATACAAAAGGTAGCATATGTTTCTGCATCAATAAAAACAATATCAACTGGACAATTGTAAATAACATTTTTAATCAAGTAAGAAGAAATTATCAAATATGTAAAATTAATACCTTTAAGGTAATTGAAGTAGTGAGTGAACATTTTAACAATAAAAATAACTTTAAAATGACACAGTATATATTTGAACTATTTACAAAAAATCGTATATTTTTCACAACTGACAGAATTTTATTTTTTTTCTGGCAACGATAACACATGAATGTAGAAGTATCCGGATTTTTTGGCCTTTGTGAGCTTTCGATGCAAAGTAAGTGAAACCACAAATTACAGACGTCGCATGCAACCTGAAAAATATATATATATATTTTAATGTTTGTGTTAATGCAAATGTTGGTGTTAATGTTAATGTTTGTGTTTATATTTTAATGGAGCTTTTAATTTAACCATTGGTTAAATTACCATTGGTAAAGCTTAACAATTAAATGTAATATATCCAGGGGCGGACTGACCATTGGGCCACTCGGGCACTGCCCGAGGGCCCCATGCCACTAGGGGGCCCCATCAGGGTTGCCAGCCTCAGTAAAACCAGGGACAGTATTTAAAAATCTGTGTTTTTTTTACATCTGTCTCTTAAATGTCCCTTACCGACATCCTTTTGGTCTAAAAATCCCAAGATTATAGCTGCCCCACCTCTCCAGTACCTTCTCAGCCAGTAGAAACATGTCTGTGTATACTGTGTGTGTGTGTTTGTGTATTCTGTGTGGCCCCATAATCTCTGAATGCCTGGGGGCCCCATAATCTCCTATTTCCCGGGGGCCCCATGAGTTGTCAGTCCGCCCCTGAATATATCCCTATATATCTTTAATACATTCTTGATGTAAAATAGTCAATGCATAAATTGACTTGTTTTATTCATCAAATTTCCATTCTTAAAGTGGTTGGCAATCCTGTTACACCGTATTTGACTACAGGTAAGCATAGAATTATATTTACCTGTCGTTACTGTGAATATCTCCTAAACTTGCACAGTTTAAAATACATTTACTGTAGAGCTGCACAATTCTGGATAAAATGCGAATCACAATTTTCTGGCTTAGAAAATAGATCATGACTCTTGCGGCATTGCATTATCTTTCACATTAAAACACATAAAATTGGGCTAACTTTATTGTTTCTTTTTTTTTTTATTATTAATTGAAGTGTATTTTTTACAAAAAAATTGCATTTGAAAGACTGCTGGGCAAATACAGTGTGACATTAAATATTACCGCTCCCTAGGGTCTCTGCTAAAATATATATAATGTTTGGGGGTTCCAAGTAATTTTCTAGCAAAGAATATGGATTTTAAGAAAGAAGTGTCAGAAAAAGAATTGTACTTTAAGTGGTTAAACGTCCTGCATTTACACCTTGTTGAAAACGTGCCAGACTGACTGCCTGGATTATTTGTTTACACATAAGTTGTAGCCCTTTGATCTAAGAAGAAAGTCTTAGTTACATTGTTTCAAGTTCTAAACTTGGCAGACTGCCTGGATGTGTTCTTTTGACAGCTGAGTGAGCAGATAAGTCTCTGCACTTGTTTATATGAAAGAATTGTCAAAATCAGCAGGAGAGATCTCAGAGAGGGTGAATCGGGATCAAAATTTTTAACAATTAATTGTGCAGCTCTAATTCACTGTATGCGCATGTGCCAACATCATCGGCACATGTGCACAGAATAAAACGGTCTGGTCGTCATCACAGCTCCGGAGCCTGCGAACCCAGAAGTAACATTATGGAGATATGTCGCTGGATACAGAGGTGTACGGGGAAAGCTGCAACAGCAGTGGAAGTTTTATTGGGAGGGGGAGCCAAATCCGACAGCAATAGTCAGTTTGCTATGAAATTCCGCTTCCCCTGGACAGAAAGGGCTTGGGGTAAGAAAGAAGAGGGAGGATGCTTTATACAAAGAGTAGAGCAGTCAGAGAGGCCATATACAAGTGTTTTTAACCCTAGAAATGCTGTGGAAGCTTTATTGTGAGGGGGAGCCAAATCCGACAGCAATAGTCAATTTGCTATGAAATTCCGCTTCCCCTGGACAGAAAGGGCTTGGGGTAAGAAAGAAGAGTGAGGATGCTTTATACCAGGGATGTCCAAACTTTTTTCAAAGAGGTCCAGATTTGATGAAGTGAACATACTCGAGGGCCGACCATTTTGCCTGACATTCTTTGACCCATTAAAATTCGGTCTAAGTGTGTCCATTTGAGCACCAATACACTTCCCCACAAGAATTCTCTTGATTTGTGGCTGTGTGTGGTGAATAGATGAGCTCAAGTGTATTATTTGGATACACCATATTTATTGACGTATAACACGCACCTTCACTTTAAGAAAACTTCAGGAAAAAAAACGTAAAATTTTAAATAAAGAACTGTGAAGCAAAACAAGGATCAGTGTCTATCTGCAGACCCACAATTGCTAGGAATGCAGCGGCCACCATTGCCAGGGAATTCGGCCACCATTGCCAGGGAATTCACTCACCATTGCCGGGAATTCACTCACCATTTCCGGGAATTCACTCACCATTTCAGGGAATGCAGCCACCATTGCCAGGGATTCACCCGCCATTGCCAGGGATTCACCCGCCATTGCCAGGGATTCACTCACCATTGCCGGGAATGCAGCCACCATTGCCGGGAATGCAGCCACCATTGCCGGGAATGTAGCCACCATTGCCAGGGATTCACCCGCCATTGCCAGGGATTCACTCACCATTGCCGGGAATGCAGCCACCATTGCCGGGAATGCAGCCACCATTGCCGGGAATGCAGCCACCATTGCCAGGAATGCAGCCACCATTGCCGGGAATGCAGCCACCATTGCCGGGAATGCAGCCACCATTGCCGGGAATGCAGCCACCATTGCCAGGAATGCACCCACCATTGATAGGAATGCACCCACCATTGCCAGGAATGCACCCACCATTGCCAGGGATTCACCCTCCAATGCCAGGGATTCACTCACCATTGCCGGGAATGCAGCCACCATTGCCGGGAATGCAGCCACCATTGCCAGAGAATTCACTCACCACTGCCAGGAATGCAGCCACCATTGCCGGGAATGCAGCCACCATTGCCGGGAATGCAGCCACCATTGCCAGGAATGCAGCCACCATTGCCAGGAATGCAGCCACCATTGCCGGGAATGCAGCCACCATTGCCGGGAATGCAGCCACCATTGCCAGGAATGCACCCACCATTGATAGGAATGCACCCACCATTGATAGGAATGCACCCACCATTGCCAGGAATGCACCCACCATTGCCAGGGATTCACCCTCCAATGCCAGGGATTCACTCACCATTGCCGGGAATGCAGCCACCATTGCCGGGAATGCAGCCACCATTGCCAGAGAATTCACTCACCACTGCCGGGAATGCAGCCACCATTGCCGGGAATGCAGCCACCATTGCCGGGAATGCTGCCACCATTGCCGGGAATGCTGCCACCATTGCCAGGAATGCATCCACCAATGCCAGAAATGCAGCCACCATTGCTAGGAATGCAGCCACCATTGCCAGGAATTTCACCCACCATTGCCAGGAATTTCAACCACCATTGCCAGGAATGCAGCCACCATTGCCAGGAATGCAGCCACCATTGCCAGGAATTTCACCCACCATTGCCAGGAATGCAGCCACCATTGCTAGTAATTCACTCACCATTGCCAGGAATGCAGCTCCACAATTGCAATTGCCAGGAATGCAGCCACCATTACCATCAGTGCAGCCATGGAGGGCAGGACGAGCGCCAAAGACATCTTACAGGAGAATCTCCTGTTTACACAACGGCCTCTTTAAGAGAAAGTCCCGCCTCCTTTGACAGCACAGTCGTCCAATGGCAGAGACGGGACTTCCTATTACAGCTGCCGTGTAAACAGGAAGTTCTCCTCCTGTGTGCATGGCACTCGTCCCGCCTCCTCCCTCCGAGGCAGCTGGACTATACATCTTTTGTGGCCCCGGCGCTGGGAGATCGCCGGGGGCCACAAAAGATATATATGTTTAAACAACCAGGCGGGCTGTTCAAAACCGGACCGCGGGCCGCAATTGGCCCGCGGGCCGGACTTTGGACATGCCTGCTTTATACAATGAGTAGAGCAGTCAGAGAGGCCATATACAAGTGTTTTTAACCCTAGAAATGCAGTGGAAGCTTTATTGGGAAGGGGAGACAAATCCGACAGCAATAGTCAGCTTGCTATGAAATTCCGCTTCCCCTGGATAGAAAGGGCCTAGGGTAAGAAAGAAGAGTGAGGATGCTTTATACAAAGAGTAGAGCAGTCAGAGAGGCCATAAACAAGTGTTTTAACCCTAGAAATGCAGTGGAAGCTTTATTGGGAGGGGGAGCCAAATCCAACAGCAATAGTCAGTTTGCTATCAAATTCCGCTTCCCCTGGACAGAAAGGGCCTGGGGTAAGAAAGAAGAGTGAGGATGCTTTATACAAAGAGTAGAGCAGTCAGAGAGGCCATATACAAGTGTTTTTAACCCTAGAAATGCAGTGGAAGCTTTATTGGGAAGGGGAGCCAAATCCGACAGCAATAGTCAGTTTGCTATCAAATTCCGCTTCCCCTGGACAGAAAGGGCCTGGGGTAAGAAAGAAGAGGGAGGATGCTTTATACAAAGAGTAGAGCAGTCAGAGAGGCCATATACAAGTGTTTTTAACCCTAGAAATGCAGTGGAAGCTTTATTGGGAAGGGGAGCCAAATCCGACAGCAGTAGTCAGTTTGGTATGAAATTCCGCTTCCCCTGGACAGAAAGGGCCTGGGGTAAGAAAGAAGAGTGAGGATGCTTTATACAAAGAGTAGAGCAGTCAGAGAGGCCATATACAAGTGTTTTTAACCCTAGAAATGCAGTGGAAGCTTTATTGGGAAGGGGAGCCAAATCCGACAGCAATAGTCAGTTTGCTATGAAATTCCGCTTCCCCTGGACAGAAAGGGCCTGGGGTAAGAAAGAAGAGTGAGGATGCTTTATACAAAGAGTAGAGCAGTCAGAGAGGCCATATACAAGTGTTTTTAACCCTAGAAATGCAGTGGAAGCTTTATTGGGAGGGGGAGCCAAATCCGACAGCAATAGTCAGTTTGCTATGAAATTCCGCTTCCCCTGGACAGAAAGGGCCTGGGGTAAGAAAGAAGAGTGAGGATGCTTTATACAAAGAGTAGAGCAGTCAGAGAGGCCATATACAAGTGTTTTTAACCCTAGAAATGCAGTGGAAGCTTTATTGGGAAGGGGAGCCAAATCCGACAGCAATAGTCAGTTTGCTATCAAATTCCGCTTCCCCTGGACAGAAAGGGCTTGGGGTAAGAAAGAAGAGTGAGGATGCTTTATACAAAGAGTAGAGCAGTCAGAGAGGCCATATACAAGTGTTTTTAACCCTAGAAATGCAGTGGAAGCTTTATTGTGAGGGGGAGCCAAATCCGACAGCAATAGTCAGTTTGCTATCAAATTCCGCTTCCCCTGGACAGAAAGGGCCTGGGGTAAGAAAGAAGAGAGAGGATGCTTTATACAAAGAGTAGAGCAGTCAGAGAGGCCATATACAAGTGTTTTTAACCCTAGAAATGCAGTGGAAGCTTTATTGGGAGGGGGAGCCAAATCCGACAGCAATAGTCAGTTTGCTATGAAATTCCGCTTCCCCTGGACAGAAAGGGCCTGGGGTAAGATAGAAGAGTGAGGATGCTTTATACAAAGAGTAGAGCAGTCAGAGAGGCCATATACAAGTGTTTTTAACCCTAGAAATGCAGTGGAAGCTTTATTGGGAAGGGGAGCCAAATCCGACAGCAATAGTCAGTTTGCTGTAAAATTCCGCTTCCCCTGGACATAAAGTGCTTGAGGTAAGAAAGAAGAGGGAGGATGCTTTATACAAAGAGTAGAGCAGTCAGAGAGGCCATATACAAGTGTTTTTAACCCTAGAAATGCAGTGGAAGCTTTATTGGGAGGGGGAGCCAAATCCGACAGCAATAGTCAGTTTGCTATGAAATTCCGCTTCCCCTGGACAGAAAGGGCCTGGGGTAAGAAAGAAGAGTGAGAATGCTTTATACAAAGAGTAGAGCAGTCAGAGAGGCCATATACAAGTGTTTTTAACCCTAGAAATGCAGTGGAAGCTTTATTGGGAGGGGGAGCCAAATCCGACAGCAATAGTCAGTTTGCTATGAAATTCCGCTTCCCCTGGACAGAAAGGGCCTGGGGGAAGAAAGAAGAGTGAGGATGCTTTATACAAAGAGTAGAGCAGTCAGAGAGGCCATATACAAGTGTTTTTAACCCTAGAAATGCAGTGGAAGCTTTATTGTGAGGGGGAGCCAAATCCGACAGCAATAGTCAGTTTGCTATCAAATTCCGCTTCCCCTGGACAGAAAGGGCCTGGGGTAAGAAAGAAGAGAGAGGATGCTTTATACAAAGAGTAGAGCAGTCAGAGAGGCCATATACAAGTGTTTTTAACCCTAGAAATGCAGTGGAAGCTTTATTGGGAAGGGGAGCCAAATCCGACAGCAATAGTCAGTTTGCTATTAAATTCCGCTTCCCCTGGACAGAAAGGGCCTGGGGTAAGAAAGAAGAGTGAGGATGCTTTATACAAAGAGTAGAGCAGTCAGAGAGGCCATATACAAGTGTTTTTAACCCTAGAAATGCAGTGGAAGCTTTATTGTGAGGGGGAGCCAAATCCGACAGCAATAGTCAGTTTGCTATCAAATTCCACTTCCCCTGGACAGAAAGGGCCTGGGGTAAGAAAGAAGAGAGAGGATGCTTTATACAAAGAGTAGAGCAGTCAGAGAGGCCATATACAAGTGTTTTTAACCCTAGAAATGCAGTGGAAGCTTTATTGGGAGGGGGAGCCAACTCCGACAGCAATAGTCAGTTTGCTATGAAATTCCGCTTCCCCTGGACAGAAAGGGCCTGGGGTAAGAAAGAAGAGTGAGAATGCTTTATACAAAGAGTAGAGCAGTCAGAGAGGCCATATACAAGTGTTTTTAACCCTAGAAATGCAGTGGAAGCTTTATAGGGAGGGGGAGCCAAATCCGACAGCAATAGTCAGTTTGCAATCAAATTCTGCTTCCCCTGGGCAGAAAGGGCTTGGGGTAAGAAAGAAAAGTGTGGATGCCTTATACAAAGAGTAGAGCAGTCAGAGAGGCCATATACAAGTGTTTTTAACCCTAGAAATGCAGTGGAAGTTTTATTGGGAAGGGGAGCCAAATCCGACAGCAGTAGTCAGTTTGGTATGAAATTCCGCTTCCCCTGGACAGAAAGGGCCTGGGGTAAGAAAGAAGAGTGAGGATGCTTTATACAAAGAGTAGAGCAGTCAGAGAGGCCATATACAAGTGTTTTTAACCCTAGAAATGCAGTGGAAGCTTTATTGGGAAGGGGAGCCAAATCCGACAGCAATAGTCAGTTTGCTATCAAATTCCGCTTCCCCTGGACATAAAGTGCTTGGGGTAAGAAAGAAGAGGGAGGATGCTTTATACAAAGAGTAGAGCAGTCAGAGAGGCCATATACAAGTGTTTTTAACCCTAGAAATGCAGTGGAAGCTTTATTGGGAGGGGGAGCCAAATCCGACAGCAATAGTCAGTTTGCTATGAAATTCCGCTTCCCCTGGACAGAAAGTGCTTGGGGTAAGAAAGAAGAGTGAGGATGCTTTATACAAAGAGTAGAGCAGTCAGAGAGGCCATATACAAGTGTTTTTAACCCTAGAAATGCAGTGGAAGCTTTATTGGGAGGGGGAGCCAAATCCGACAGCAATAGTCAGTTTGATATTAAATTCCGCTTCCCCTGGACAGAAAGGGCCTGGGGTAAGAAAGAAGAGGGGGATGCTTTATACAAAGAGTAGAGCAGTCAGAAAGGCCATATACAAGTGTTTTTAACCCTAGAAATGCAGTGGAAGCTTTGGGGAGCCAAATCCGACAGCAATAGTCAGTTTGCTATCAAATTCCGCTTCCCCTGGACAGAAAAGGCCTGGGGTAAGAAAGAAGAGGGAGGATGCTTTATACAAAGAGTAGAGCAGTCAGAGAGGCCATATACAAGTGTTTTTAACCCTAGAAATGCAGTGGAAGCTTTATTGGGAAGGGGAGCCAAATCCGACAGCAATAGTCAGTTTGCTATCAAATTCCGCTTCCCCTGTACAGAAAGGGCCTGGGGTAACAAAGAAGAGTGAGGATGCTTTATACAAAGAGTAGAGCAGTCAGAGAGGTCATATACAAGTGTTTTTAACCCTAGAAATGCAGTGGAAGCTTTATTGGGAGGGGGAGCCAAATCCGACAGCAATAGTCAGTTTGCTATCAAATTCCGCTTCCCCTGGACAGAAAGGGCTTGGGGTAAGAAAGAAGAGTGAGTATGGTTTATACAAAGAGTAGAGCAGTCAGAGAGGCCATATACAAGTGTTTTTAACCCTAGAAATGCAGTGGAAGCTTTATTGGGAAGGGGAGCCAAATCCGACAGCAATAGTCAGTTTGCTATGAAATTCCGCTTCCCCTGGACAGAAAGGGCATGGGGTAAGAAAGAAGAGGGAGGATGCTTTATACAAAGAGTAGAGCAGTCAGAGAGGCCATATACAAGTGTTTTTAACCCTAGAAATGCAGTGGAAGCTTTATTGGGAGGGGGAGCCAAATCCGACAGCAATAGTCAGTTTGCTATCAAATTCCGCTTCCCCTGTACAGAAAGGGCCTGGGGTAAGAAAGAAGAGTGAGGATGCTTTATACAAAGAGTAGAGCAGTCAGAGAGGCCATATACAAGTGTTTTTAACCCTAGAAATGCAGTGGAAGCTTTATTGGGAAGGGGAGCCAAATCCGACAGCAGTAGTCAGTTTGGTATGAAATTCCGCTTCCCCTGGACATAAAGTGCTTGGGGTAAGAAAGAAGAGTGAGGATGCTTTATACAAAGAGTAGAGCAGTCAGAGAGGCTATATACAAGTGTTTTTAACCCTAGAAATGCAGTGGAAGCTTTATTGGGAGGGGGAGCCAAATCCGACAGCAATAGTCAGTTTGCTATCAAATTCCGCTTCCCCTGGACATAAAGGGCCTGGGGTAAGAAAGAAGAGGGAGGATGCTTTATACAAAGAGTAGAGCAGTCAGAGAGACCATATACAAGTGTTTTTAACCCTAGAAATGCAGTGGAAGCTTTATTGTGAGGGGGAGCCAAATCCGACAGCAATAGTCAGTTTGCTATCAAATTCTGCTTCCCCTGGACATAAAGTGCTTGGGGTAAGAAAGAAGAGTGAGGATGCCTTATACAAAGAGTAGAGCAGTCAGAGAGGCCATATACAAGTGTTTTTAACCCTAGAAATGCAGTGGAAGCTTTATTGGGAAGGGGAGCCAAATCCGACAGCAATAGTCAGTTTGCTATGAAATTCCGCTTCCCCTGGATAGAAAGGGCGTGGGGTAAGAAAGAAGAGGGAGGATGCTTTATACAAAGAGTAGAGCAGTCAGAGAGGCCATATACAAGTGTTTTTAACCCTAGAAATGCAGTGGAAGCTTTATTGTGAGGGGGAGCCAAATCCGACAGCAATAGTCAGTTTGCTATCAAATTCCGCTTCCCCTGGACAGGAAGGGCCTGGGGTAAGAAAGAAGAGGGAGGATGCTTTATACAAAGAGTAGAGCAGTCAGAGAGACCATATACAAGTGTTTTTAACCCTAGAAATGCAGTGGAAGCTTTATTGTGAGGGGGAGCCAAATCCGACAGCAATAGTCAGTTTGCTATGAAATTCCGCTCCCCCTGGACATAAAGGGCCCGGGGTAAGAAAGAAGAGTGAGGATGCTTTATACAAAGAGTAGAGCAGTCAGAGAGGCCATATACAAGTGTTTTTAACCCTAGAAATGCAGTGGAAGCTTTATTGGGAAGGGGAGCCAAATCCGACAGCAATAGTCAGTTTGCTATCAAATTCCGCTTCCCCTGGACAGAAAGGGCTTGGGGTAAGAAAGAAGAGTGAGGATGCTTTATACAAAGAGTAGAGCAGTCAGAGAGGCCATATACAAGTGTTTTTAACCCTAGAAATGCAGTGGAAGCTTTATTGGGAGGGGGAGCCAAATCCGACAGCAATAGTCAGTTTGCTATCAAATTCCGCTTCCCCTGGACATAAAGGGCCTGGGGTAAGAAAGAAGAGTGAGGATGCTTTATACAAAGAGTAGAGCAGTCAGAGAGGCCATATACAAGTTTTTTTAACCCTAGAAATGCAGTGGAAGCTTTATTGGGAAGGGGAGCCAAATCCGACAGCAATAGTCAGTTTGCTATGAAATTCCGCTTCCCCTGGACAGAAAGGGCTTGGGGTAAGAAAGAAGAGTGAGGATGCTTTATACAAAGAGTAGAGCAGTCAGAGAGGCCATATACAAGTGTTTTTAACCCTAGAAATGCAGTGGAAGCTTTATTGGGAGGGGGAGCCAAATCTGACAGCAATAGTCAGTTTGCTATCAAATTCCGCTTCCCCTGGACATAAAGGGCCTGGGGTAAGAAAGAAGAGTGAGGATGCTTTATACAAAGAGTAGAGCAGTCAGAGAGGCCATATACAAGTGTTTTTAACCCTAGAAATGCAGTGGAAGCTTTATTGTGACGGGGAGTCAAATCCGACAGCAATAGTCAGTTTGCTATCAAATTCCGCTTCCCCTGGACATAAAGTGCTTGGGGTAACAAAGAAGAGTGAGGATGCTTTATACAAAGAGTAGAGCAGTCAGAGAGGTCATATACAAGTGTTTTTAACCCTAGAAATGCAGTGGAAGCTTTATTGGGAGGGGGAGCCAAATCCGACAGCAATAGTCAGTTTGCTATCAAATTCCGCTTCCCCTGGACAGAAAGGGCTTGGGGTAAGAAAGAAGAGTGAGTATGGTTTATACAAAGAGTAGAGCAGTCAGAGAGGCCATATACAAGTGTTTTTAACCCTAGAAATGCAGTGGAAGCTTTATTGGGAAGGGGAGCCAAATCCGACAGCAATAGTCATTTTTCTATGAAATTCCGCTTCCCCTGGACAGAAAGGGCATGGGGTAAGAAAGAAGAGGGAGGATGCTTTATACAAAGAGTAGAGCAGTCAGAGAGGCCATATACAAGTGTTTTTAACCCTAGAAATGCAGTGGAAGCTTTATTGGGAGGGGGAGCCAAATCCGACAGCAATAGTCAGTTTGCTATGAAATTCCGCTTCCCCTGGACAGAAAGGGCCTGGGGTAAGAAAGAAGAGTGAGGATGCTTTATACAAAGAGTAGAGCAGTCATAGAGGCCATATACAAGTGTTTTTAACCCTAGAAATGCAGTGGAAGCTTTATTGTGAGGGGGAGCCAAATCCGACAGCAATAGTCAGTTTGCTATCAAATTCCGCTTCCCCTGGACAGAAAGGGCCTGGGGTAAGAAAGAAGAGAGAGGATGCTTTATACAAAGAGTAGAGCAGTCAGAGAGGCCATATACAATAGTTTTTAACCCTAGAAATGCAGTGGAAGCTTTATTGGGAAGGGGAGCCAAATCCGACAGCAATAGTCAGTTTGCTATGAAATTCCGCTTCCCCTGGACAGAAAGGGCCTGGGGTAAGAAAGAAGAGTGAGGATGCTTTATACAAAGAGTAGAGCAGTCAGAGAGGCCATATACAAGTGTTTTTAACCCTAGAAATGCAGTGGAAGCTTTATTGGGAAGGGGAGCCAAATCCGACAGCAATAGTCAGTTTGCTATCAAATTCCGCTTCCCCTGGACATAAAGTGCTTGGGGTAAGAAAGAAGAGGGAGGATGCTTTATACAAAGAGTAGAGCAGTCAGAGAGGCCATATACAAGTGTTTTTAACCCTAGAAATGCAGTGGAAGCTTTATTGGGAGGGGGAGCCAAATCCGACAGCAATAGTCAGTTTGCTATGAAATTCCGCTTCCCCTGGACAGAAAGTGCTTGGGGTAAGAAAGAAGAGTGAGGATGCTTTATACAAAGAGTAGAGCAGTCAGAGAGGCCATATACAAGTGTTTTTAACCCTAGAAATGCAGTGGAAGCTTTATTGGGAGGGGGAGCCAAATCCGACAGCAATAGTCAGTTTGCTATCAAATTCCGCTTCCCCTGGACAGAAAGGGCCTGGGGTAAGAAAGAAGAGTGAGGATGCTTTATACAAAGAGTAGAGCAGTCAGAGAGGCCATATACAAGTGATTTTAAGCCTAGAAATGCAGTGGAAGCTTTATTGGGAGGGGGAGCCAAATCCGACAGCAATAGTCAGTTTGCTATCAAATTCCGCTTCCCCTGGACATAAAGTGCTTGGGGTAAGAAAGAAGAGGGGGATGCTTTATACAAAGAGTAGAGCAGTCAGAGAGGCCATATACAAGTGTTTTTAACCCTAGAAATGCAGTGGAAGCTTTATTGTGAGGGGGAGCCAAATCCGACATCAATAGTCAGTTTGCTATCAAATTCCGCTTCCCCTGGACAGAAAGGGCTTGGGGTAAGAAAGAAGAGTGAGAATGCTTTATACAAAGAGTAGAGCAGTCAGAGAGGCCATATACAAGTGTTTTTAACCCTAGAAATGCAGTGGAAGCTTTATTGGGAAGGGGAGCCAAATCCGACAGCAATAGTCAGTTTGCTATGAAATTCCGCTTCCCCTGGACAGAAAGGGCCTGGGGTAAGAAAGAAGAGGGGGATGCTTTATACAAAGAGTAGAGCAGTCAGAGAGGCCACATACAAGTGTTTTTAACCCTAGAAATGCAGTGGAAGCTTTGGGGAGCCAAATCCGACAGCAATAGTCAGTTTGCTATCAAATTCCGCTTCCCCTGGACAGAAAAGGCCTGGGGTAAGAAAGAAGAGGGAGGATGCTTTATACAAAGAGTAGAGCAGTCAGAGAGGCCATATACAAGTGTTTTTAACCCTAGAAATGCAGTGGAAGCTTTATTGGGAAGGGGAGCCAAATCCGACAGCAATAGTCAGTTTGCTATGAAATTCCGCTTCCCCTGGATAGAAAGGGCCTGGGGTAAGAAAGAAGAGGGAGGATGCTATATACAAAGAGTAGAGCAGTCAGAGAGGCCATATACAAGTGTTTTTAACCCTAGAAATGCAGTGGAAGCTTTATTGGGAAGGGGGAGCCAAATCCGACAGCAATAGTCAGTTTGCTATCAAATTCCGCTTCCCCTGGACATAAAGTGCTTGGGGTAAGAAAGAAGAGTGAGGATGCTTTATACAAAGAGTAGAGCAGTCAGAGAGGCCATATACAAGTGTTTTTAACCCTAGAAATGCAGTGGAAGCTTTATTGGGAGGGGGAGCCAAATCCGACAGCAATAGTCAGTTTGCTATCAAATTCCGCTTCCCCTGGACAGAAAGGGCATGGGGTAAGAAAGAAGAGGGAGGATGCTTTATACAAAGAGTAGAGCAGTCAGAGAGGCCATATACAAGTGTTTTTAACCCTAGAAATGCAGTGGAAGCTTTATTGGGAAGGGGAGCCAAATCCGACAGCAATAGTCAGTTTGCTATGAAATTCCGCTTCCCCTGGACAGAAAGGGCCTGGGGTAAGAAAGAAGAGTGAGGATGCTTTATACAAAGAGTAGAGCAGTCAGAGAGGCCATATACAAGTGTTTTTAACCCTAGAAATGCAGTGGAAGCTTTATTGTGAGGGGGAGCCAAATCCGACAGCAATAGTCAGTTTGCTATCAAATTCCGCTTCCCCTGGACAGAAAGGGCCTGGGGTAAGAAAGAAGAGAGAGGATGCTTTATACAAAGAGTAGAGCAGTCAGAGAGGCCATATACAAGTGTTTTTAACCCTAGAAATGCAGTGGAAGCTTTATTGGGAGGGGGAGCCAAATCCGACAGCAATAGTCAGTTTGCTATGAAATTCCGCTTCCCCTGGACAGAAAGGGCCTGGGGTGAGAAAGAAGAGTGAGAATGCTTTATACAAAGAGTAGAGCAGTCAGAGAGGCCATATACAAGTGTTTTTAACCCTAGAAATGCAGTGGAAGCTTTATAGGGAGGGGGAGCCAAATCCGACAGCAATAGTCAGTTTGCAATCAAATTCTGCTTCCCCTGGGCAGAAAGGGCTTGGGGTAAGAAAGAAAAGTGAGGATGCCTTATACAAAGAGTAGAGCAGTCAGAGAGGCCATATACAAGTGTTTTTAACCCTAGAAATGCAGTGGAAGTTTTATTGGGAAGGGGAGCCAAATCCGACAGCAGTAGTCAGTTTGGTATGAAATTCCGCTTCCCCTGGACAGAAAGGGCCTGGGGTAAGAAAGAAGAGTGAGGATGCTTTATACAAAGAGTAGAGCAGTCAGAGAGGCCATATACAAGTGTTTTTAACCCTAGAAATGCAGTGGAAGCTTTATTGTGAGGGGGAGCCAAATCCGACAGCAATAGTCAGTTTGCTATCAAATTCCGCTTCCCCTGGACATAAAGTGCTTGGGGTAAGAAAGAAGAGGGAGGATGCTTTATACAAAGAGTAGAGCAGTCAGAGAGGCCATATACAAGTGGTTTTAACCCTAGAAATGCAGTGGAAGCTTTATTGGGAGGGGGAGCCAAATCCGACAGCAATAGTCAGTTTGCTATGAAATTCTGCTTCCCCAGGACAGAAAGTGTTTGGGGTAAGAAAGAAGAGTGAGGATGCTTTATACAAAGAGTAGAGCAGTCAGAGAGGCCATATACAAGTGTTTTTAACCCTAGAAATGCAGTGGAAGCTTTATTGGGAGGGGGAGCCAAATCCGACAGCAATAGTCAGTTTGCTATCAAATTCCGCTTCCCCTGGACAGAAAGGGCCTGGGGTAAGAAAGAAGAGTGAGGATGCTTTATACAAAGAGTAGAGCAGTCAGAGAGGCCATATACAAGTGATCTTAACCCTAGAAATGCAGTGGAAGCTTTATTGGGAGGGGGAGCCAAATCCGACAGCAATAGTCAGTTTGCTATCAAATTCCGCTTCCCCTGGACAGAAAGGGCCTGGGGTAAGAAAGAAGAGTGAGGATGCTTTATACAAAGAGTAGAGCAGTCAGAGAGGCCATATACAAGTGATTTTAAGCCTAGAAATGCAGTGGAAGCTTTATTGGGAGGGGGAGCCAAATCCGACAGCAATAGTCAGTTTGCTATCAAATTCCGCTTCCCCTGGACAGAAAGTGCTTGGGGTAAGAAAGAAGAGGGGGATTCTTTATACAAAGAGTAGAGCAGTCAGAGAGGCCATATACAAGTGTTTTTAACCCTAGAAATGCAGTGGAAGCTTTATTGTGAGGGGGAGCCAAATCCGACATCAATAGTCAGTTTGCTATCAAATTCCGCTTCCCCTGGACAGAAAGGGCTTGGGGTAAGAAAGAAGAGTGAGGATGCTTTATACAAACAGTAGAGCAGTCAGAGAGGCCATATACAAGTGTTTTTAACCCTAGAAATGCAGTGGAAGCTTTATTGGGAAGGGGAGCCAAATCCGACAGCAATAGTCAGTTTGCTATGAAATTCCGCTTCCCCTGGATAGAAAGGGCCTGGGGTAAGAAAGAAGAGGGAGGATGCTTTATACAAAGAGTAGAGCAGTCAGAGAGGCCATATACAAGTGTTTTTAACCCTAGAAATGCAGTGGAAGTTTTATTGGGAGGGGGAGCCAAATCCGACAGCAATAGTCAGTTTGCTATCAAATTCCGCTTCCCCTGTACAGAAAGGGCCTGGGGTAAGAAAGAAGAGTGAGGATGCTTTATACAAAGAGTAGAGCAGTCAGAGAGGCCATATACAAGTGTTTTTAACCCTAGAAATGCAGTGGAAGCTTTATTGGGAAGGGGAGCCAAATCCGACAGCAATAGTCAGTTTGCTATCAAATTCCGCTTCCCCTGGACATAAAGTACTTGGGGTAAGAAAGAAGAGGGAGGATGCTTTATACAAAGAGTAGAGCAGTCAGAGAGGCCATATACAAGTGTTTTTAACCCTAGAAATGCAGTGGAAGCTTTATTGGGAGGGGGAGCCAAATCCGACAGCAATAGTCAGTTTGCTATGAATTTCCGCTTCCCCTGGACAGGAAGGGCCTGGGGTAAGATAGAAGAGTGAGGATGCTTTATACAAAGAGTAGAGCAGTCAGAGAGGCCATATACAAGTGTTTTTAACCCTAGAAATGCAGTGGAAGCTTTATTGGGAGGGGGAGCCAAATCCGACAGCAATAGTCAGTTTGGTATGAAATTCCGCTTCCCCTGGACAGAAAGGGCTTGGGGTAAGAAAGAAGAGAGAGGATGCTTTATACAAAGAGTAGAGCAGTCAGAGAGGCCATATACAAGTGTTTTTAACCCTAGAAATGCAGTGTAAGCTTTATTGGGAAGGGGAGCCAAATCCGACAGCAATAGTCAGTTTGCTATCAAATTCCGCTTCCCCTGGACATAAAGTGCTTGGAGTAAGAAAGAAGAAGGAGGATGCTTTATACAAAGAGTAGAGCAGTCAGAGAGGCCATATACAAGTGTTTTTAACCCTAGAAATGCAGTGGAAGCTTTATTGGGAGGGGGAGCCAAATCCGACAGCAATAGTCAGTTTGCTATGAAATTCCGCTTCCCCTGGACATAAAGTGCTTGGGGTAAGAAAGAAGAGTGAGGATGCTTTATACAAAGAGTAGAGCAGTCAGAGAGGCCATATACAAGTGTTTTTAACCCTAGAAATGCAGTGGAAGCTTTATTGGGAAGGGGAGCCAAATCCGACATCAATAGTCAGTTTGCTATCAAATTCCGCTTCCCCTGGACAGAAAGGGCTTGGGGTAAGAGAGAAGAGTGAGGATGCTTTATACAAAGAGTAGAGCAGTCAGAGAGGCCATATACAAGTGTTTTTAACCCTAGAAATGCAGTGGAAGCTTTATTGGGAAGGGGAGCCAAATCCGACAGCAATAGTCAGTTTGCTATGAAATTCCGCTTCCCCTGGATAGAAAGGGCCTGGGGTAAGAAAGAAGAGGGAGGATGCTTTATACAAAGAGTAGAGCAGTCAGAGAGGCCATATACAAGTGTTTTTAACCCTAGAAATGCAGTGGAAGCTTTATTGGGAAGGGGAGCCAAATCTGACAGCAATAGTCAGTTTGCTATCAAATTCCGCTTCCCCTGGACATAAAGTGCTTGGGGTAAGATAGAAGAGTGAGGATGCTTTATACAAAGAGTAGAGCAGTCAGAGAGGCCATATACAAGTGTTTTTAACCCTAGAAATACAGTGGAAGCTTTATTGGGAAGGGGAGCCAAATCCGACAGCAATAGTCAGTTTGCTATCAAATTCCGCTTCCCCTGTACAAAAAGGGCCTGGGGTAACAAAGAAGAGTGAGGATGCTTTATACAAAGAGTAGAGCAGTCAGAGAGGTCATATACAAGTGTTTTTAACCCTAGAAATGCAGTGGAAGCTTTATTGGGAGGGGGAGCCAAATCCGACAGCAATAGTCAGTTTGCTATCAAATTCCGCTTCCCCTGGACAGAAAGGGCTTGGGGTAAGAAAGAAGAGTGAGTATGGTTTATACAAAGAGTAGAGCAGTCAGAGAGGCCATATACAAGTGTTTTTAACCCTAGAAATGCAGTGGAAGCTTTATTGGGAAGGGGAGCCAAATCCGACAGCAATAGTCAGTTTGCTATGAAATTCCGCTTCCCCTGGACAGAAAGGGCATGGGGTAAGAAAGAAGAGGGAGGATGCTTTATACAAAGAGTAGAGCAGTCCGAGAGGCCATATACAAGTGTTTTTAACCCTAGAAATGCAGTGGAAGCTTTATTGGGAGGGGGAGCCAAATCCGACAGCAATAGTCAGTTTGCTATCAAATTCCGCTTCCCCTGTACAGAAAGGGCCTGGGGTAAGAAAGAAGAGTGAGGATGCTTTATACAAAGAGTAGAGCAGTCAGAGAGGCCATATACAAGTGTTTTTAACCCTAGAAATGCAGTGGAAGCTTTATTGGGAAGGGGAGCCAAATCCGACAGCAGTAGTCAGTTTGGTATGAAATTCCGCTTCCCCTAGACAGAAAGGGCCTGGGGTAAGAAAGAAGAGTGAGTATGGTTTATACAAAGAGTAGAGCAGTCAGAGAGGCCATATACAAGTGTTTTTAACCCTAGAAATGCAGTGGAAGCTTTATTGGGAAGGGGAGCCAAATCCGACAGCAATAGTCAGTTTGCTATCAAATTCCGATTCCCCTGGACATAAAGTGCTTGGGGTAAGAAAGAAGAGGGAGGATGCTTTATACAAAGAGTAGAGCAGTCAGAGAGGCCATATACAAGTGTTTTTAACCCTAGAAATGCAGTGGAAGCTTTATTGGGAGGGGGAGCCAAATCCGACAGCAATAGTCAGTTTGCTATGAATTTCCGCTTCCCCTGGACAGAAAGGGCCTGGGGTAAGATAGAAGAGTGAGGATGCTTTATACAAAGAGTAGAGCAGTCAGAGAGGCCATATACAAGTGTTTTTAACCCTAGAAATGCAGTGGAAGCTTTATTGGGAAGGGGAGCCAAATCCGACAGCAATAGTCAGTTTTCTATGAAATTCCGCTTCCTCTGGACAGAAAGGGCCTGGGGTAAGAAAGAAGAGTGAGGATGCTTTATACAAAGAGTAGAGCAGTCACAGAGGCCATATACAAGTGTTTTTAACCCTAGAAATGCAGTGGAAGCTTTATTGTGAGGGGGAGCCAAATCCGACAGCAATAGTCAGTTTGCTATCAAATTCCGCTTCCCCTGGACAGAAAGGGCCTGGGGTAAGAAAGAAGAGTGAGAATGCTTTATACAAAGAGTAGAGCAGTCAGAGAGGCCATATACAAGTGTTTTTAACCCTAGAAATGCAGTGGAAGCTTTATTGGGAGGGGGAGCCAAATCCGACAGCAATAGTCAGTTTGCAATCAAATTCTGCTTCCCCTGGGCAGAAAGGGCTTGGGGTAAGAAAGAAAAGTGAGGATGCCTTATACAAAGAGTAGAGCAGTCAGAGAGGCCATATACAAGTGTTTTTAACCCTAGAAATGCAGTGGAAGCTTTATTGGGAAGGGGAGCCAAATCCGACAGCAGTAGTCAGTTTTGTATGAAATTCCGCTTCCCCTGAACAGAAAGGGCCTGGGGTAAGAAAGAAGAGTGAGGATGCTTTATACAAAGAGTAGAGCAGTCAGAGAGGCCATATACAAGTGTTTTTAACCCTAGAAATGCAGTGGAAGCTTTATTGGGAAGGGGAGCCAAATCCAACAGCAATAGTCAGTTTGCTATCAAATTCCGCTTCCCCTGGACATAAAGTGCTTGGGGTAAGAAAGAAGAGGGAGGATGCTTTATACAAAGAGTAGAGCAGTCAGAGAGGCCATATACAAGTGTTTTTAACCCTAGAAATGCAGTGGAAGCTTTATTGGGAGGGGGAGCCAAATCCGACAGCAATAGTCAGTTTGCTATGAAATTCCGCTTCCCCTGGACAGAAAGTGCTTGGGGTAAGAAAGAAGAGTGAGGATGCTTTATACAAAGAGTAGAGCAGTCAGAGAGGCCATATACAAGTGTTTTTAACCCTAGAAATGCAGTGGAAGCTTTATTGGGAGGGGGAGCCAAATCCGACAGCAATAGTCAGTTTGCTATCAAATTCCGCTTCCCCTGGACAGAAAGGGCCTGGGGTAAGAAAGAAGAGTGAGGATGCTTTATACAAAGAGTAGAGCAGTCAGAGAGGCCATATACAAGTGATCTTAACCCTAGAAATGCAGTGGAAGCTTTATTGGGAAGGGGAGCCAAATCCGACATCAATAGTCAGTTTGCTATCAAATTCCGCTTCCCATGGACAGAAAGGGCTTGGGGTAAGAAAGAAGAGTGGGTATGGTTTATACAAAGAGTAGAGCAGTGAGAGAGGCCATATACAAGTGTTTTTAACCCTAGAAATGCAGTGGAAGCTTTATTGGGAAGGGGAGCCAAATCCGACAGCAATAGTCAGTTTGCTATGAAATTCCGCTTCCCCTGGACAGAAAGGGCATGGGGTAAGAAAGAAGAGGGAGGATGCTTTATACAAAGAGTAGAGCAGTCAGAGAGGCCATATACAAGTGTTTTTAACCCTAGAAATGCAGTGGAAGCTTTATTGGGAGGGGGAGCCAAATCCGACAGCAATAGTCAGTTTGCTATCAAATTCCGCTTCCCCTGTACAGAAAGGGCCTGGGGTAAGAAAGAAGAGTGAGGATGCTTTATACAAAAAGTAGAGCAGTCAGAGAGGCCATATACAAGTGTTTTTAACCCTAGAAATGCAGTGGAAGCTTTATTGGGAAGGGGAGCCAAATCCGACAGCAGTAGTCAGTTTGGTATGAAATTCCGCTTCCCCTAGACAGAAAGGGCCTGGGGTAAGAAAGAAGAGTGAGTATGGTTTATACAAAGAGTAGAGCAGTCAGAGAGGCCATATACAAGTGTTTTTAACCCTAGAAATGCAGTGGAAGCTTTATTGGGAAGGGGAGCCAAATCCGACAGCAATAGTCAGTTTGCTATCAAACTCCGCTTCCCCTGGACAGAAAGGGCTTGGGGTAAGAAAGAAGAGTGAGTATGGTTTATACAAAGAGTAGAGCAGTCAGAGAGGCCATATACAAGTGTTTTTAACCCTAGAAATGCAGTGGAAGCTTTATTGGGAAGGGGAGCCAAATCCGACAGCAATAGTCAGTTTGCTATCAAATTCCGCTTCCCCTGGACATAAAGTGCTTGGGGTAAGAAAGAAGAGGGAGGATGCTTTATACAAAGAGTAGAGCAGTCAGAGAGGCCATATACAAGTGTTTTTAACCCTAGAAATGCAGTGGAAGCTTTATTGGGAGGGGGAGCCAAATCCGACAGCAATAGTCAGTTTGCTATGAATTTCCGCTTCCCCTGGACAGAAAGGGCCTGGGGTAAGATAGAAGAGTGAGGATGCTTTATACAAAGAGTAGAGCAGTCAGAGAGGCCATATACAAGTGTTTTTAACCCTAGAAATGCAGTGGAAGCTTTATTGTGAGGGGGAGCCAAATCCGACAGCAATAGTCAGTTTGCTATGAAATTCCGCTTCCCCTGGACAGAAAGGGCTTGGGGTAAGAAAGAAGAGTGAGGATGCTTTATACAAAGAGTAGAGCAGTCAGAGAGGCCATAAACAAGTGTTTTAACCCTAGAAATGCAGTGGAAGCTTTATTGGGAGGGGGAGCCAAATCCGACAGCAATAGTCAGTTTGCTATGAAATTCCGCTTCCCCTGGACAGAAAGGGCCTGGGGTAAGAAAGAAGAGGGAGGATGATTTATACAAAGAGTAGAGCAGTCAGAGAGGCCATATACAAGTGTTTTTAACCCTAGAAATGCAGTGGAAGCTTTATTGTGAGGGGGAGCCAAATCCGACATCAATAGTCAGTTTGCTATCAAATTCCGCTTCCCCTGGACAGAAAGGGCCTGGGGTAAGAAAGAAGAGTGAGGATGCTTTATACAAAGAGTAGAGCAGTCAGAGAGGCCATATACAAGTGTTTTTAACCCTAGAAATGCAGTGGAAGCTTTATTGGGAAGGGGAGCCAAATCCGACAGCAATAGTCAGTTTGCTATGAAATTCCGCTTCCTCTGGACAGAAAGGGCCTGGGGTAAGAAAGAAGAGTGAGGATGCTTTATACAAAGAGTAGAGCAGTCACAGAGGCCATATACAAGTGTTTTTAACCCTAGAAATGCAGTGGAAGCTTTATTGTGAGGGGGAGCCAAATCCGACAGCAATAGTCAGTTTGCTATCAAATTCCGCTTCCCCTGGACAGAAAGGGCCTGGGGTAAGAAAGAAGAGAGAGGATGCTTTATACAAAGAGTAGAGCAGTCAGAGAGGCTATATACAAGTGTTTTTAACCCTAGAAATGCAGTGGAAGCTTTATTGGGAGGGGGAGCCAAATCCGACAGCAATAGTCAGTTTGCTATGAAATTCCGCTTCCCCTGGACAGAAAGGGCCTGGGGTAAGAAAGAAGAGTGAGAATGCTTTATACAAAGAGTAGAGCAGTCAGAGAGGCCATATACAAGTGTTTTTAACCCTAGAAATGCAGTGGAAGCTTTATTGGGAGGGGGAGCCAAATCCGACAGCAATAGTCAGTTTGCTATCAAATTCCGCTTCCCCTGGACAGAAAGGGCCTGGGGTAAGAAAGAAGAGTGAGGATGCTTTATACAAAGAGTAGAGCAGTCAGAGAGGCCATATACAAGTGTTTTTAACCCTAGAAATGCAGTGGAAGCTTTATTGGGAAGGGGAGCCAAATCCGACAGCAATAGTCAGTTTGCTATCAAATTCCGCTTCCCCTGGACATAAAGTGCTTGGGGTAAGAACGAAGAGTGAGGATGCTTTATACAAAGAGTAGAGCAGTCAGAGAGGCCATATACAAGTGTTTTTAACCCTAGAAATGCAGTGGAAGCTTTATTGGGAGGGGGAGCCAAATCCGACAGCAATAGTTAGTTTGCTATCAAATTCCGCTTCCCCTGTACAGAAAGGGCCTGGGGTAAGAAAGAAAAGGGAGGATGCTTTATACAAAGAGTAGAGCAGTCAGAGAGACCATATACAAGTGTTTTTAACCCTAGAAATGCAGTGGAAGCTTTATTGTGAGGGGGAGCCAAATCTGACAGCAATAGTCAGTTTGCTATGAAATTCCGCTTCCCCTGGACAGAAAGGGCCTGGGGTAAGAAAGAAGAGTGAGGATGCTTTATACAAAGAGTAGAGCAGTCAGAGAGGCCATATACAAGTGTTTTTAACCCTAGAAATGCAGTGGAAGCTTTATTGTGAGGGGGAGCCAAATCCGACAGCAATAGTCAGTTTGCTATCAAATTCCGCTTCCCCTGGACAGAAAGGGCTTGGGGTAAGAAAGAAGAGGGGGATGCTTTATACAAAGAGTAGAGCAGTCAGAGAGGCCATATACAAGTGTTTTTAACCCTAGAAATGCAGTGTTAGCTTAATTGGGAAGGGGAGCCAAATCCGACAGCAATAGTCAGTTTGCTATCAAATTCCGCTTCCCCTGGACATAAAGTGCTTGGGGTAAGAACGAAGAGTGAGGATGCTTTATACAAAGAGTAGAGCAGTCAGAGAGGCCATATACAAGTGTTTTTAACCCTAGAAATGCAGTGGAAGCTTTATTGTGAGGGGGAGCCAAATCCGACAGCAATAGTCAGTTTGCTATGAAATTCCGCTTCCTCTGGACAGAAAGGGCCTGGGGTAAGAAAGAAGAGTGAGGATGCTTTATACAAAGAGTAGAGCAGTCAGAGAGGCCATATACAAGTGATTTTAACCCTAGAAATGCAGTGGAAGCTTTATTGGGAGGGGGAGCCAAATCCGACAGCAATAGTCAGTTTGCTATCTAATTCCGCTTCCCCTGGACATAAAGTGCTTGGGGTAAGAAAGAAGAGGGGGATGCTTTATACAAAGAGTAGAGCAGTCAGAGAGGCCATATACAAGTGTTTTTAACCCTAGAAATGCAGTGGAAGCTTTATTGTGAGGGGGAGCCAAATCCGACATCAATAGTCAGTTTGCTATCAAATTCCGCTTCCCCTGGACAGAAAGGGCCTGGGGTAAGAAAGAAGAGTGAGGATGCTTTATACAAAGAGTAGAGCAGTCAGAGAGGCCATATACAAGTGTTTTTAACCCTAGAAATGCAGTGGAAGCTTTTTTTGGGAAGGGGAGCCAAATCCGACAGCAATAGTCAGTTTGCTATGAAATTCCGCTTCCCCTGGATAGAAAGGGCCTGGGGTAAGAAAGAAGAGGGAGGATGCTTTATACAAAGAGTAGAGCAGTCAGAGAGGCCATATACAAGTGTTTTTAACCCTAGAAATGCAGTGAAAGTTTTATTGGGAGGGGGAGCCAAATCCGACAGCAATAGTCAGTTTGCTATCAAATTCCGCTTCCCCTGGACAGAAAGGGCCTGGGGTAAGAAAGAAGAGGGAGGATGCTTTATACAAAGAGTAGAGCAGTCAGAGAGACCATATATAAGTGTTTTTAACCCTAGAAATGCAGTGGAAGCTTTATTGGGAAGGGGAGCCAAATCCGACAGCAATAGTCAGTTTGCTATCAAATTCCGCTTCCCCTGGACAGAAAGGGCCTGGGGTAAGAAAGAAGAGGGAGGATGCTTTATACAAAGAGTAGAGCAGTCAGAGAGGCCATATACAAGTGTTTTTAACCCTAGAAATGCAGTGGAAGCTTTATTGGGAAGGGGAGCCAAATCCGACAGCAATAGTCAGTTTGCTATCAAATTCCGCTTCCCCTGGACATAAAGTGCTTGGGGTAAGAAAGAAGAGGGAGGATGCTTTATACAAAGAGTAGAGCAGTCAGAGAGGCCATATACAAGTGTTTTTAACCCTAGAAATGCAGTGGAAGCTTTATTGGGAGGGGGAGCCAAATCCGACAGCAATAGTCAGTTTGCTATGAATTTCCGCTTCCCCTGGACAGAAAGGGCCTGGGGTAAGATAGAAGAGTGAGGATGCTTTATACAAAGAGTAGAGCAGTCAGAGAGGCCATATACAAGTGTTTTTAACCCTAGAAATGCAGTGGAAGCTTTATTGTGAGGGGGAGCCAAATCCGACAGCAATAGTCAGTTTGCTATGAAATTCCGCTTCCCCTGGACAGAAAGGGCTTGGGGTAAGAAAGAAGAGTGAGGATGCTTTATACAAAGAGTAGAGCAGTCAGAGAGGCCATAAACAAGTGTTTTAACCCTAGAAATGCAGTGGAAGCTTTATTGGGAGGGGGAGCCAAATCCGACAGCAATAGTCAGTTTGCTATGAAATTCCGCTTCCCCTGGACAGAAAGGGCCTGGGGTAAGAAAGAAGAGGGAGGATGATTTATACAAAGAGTAGAGCAGTCAGAGAGGCCATATACAAGTGTTTTTAACCCTAGAAATGCAGTGGAAGCTTTATTGTGAGGGGGAGCCAAATCCGACATCAATAGTCAGTTTGCTATCAAATTCCGCTTCCCCTGGACAGAAAGGGCCTGGGGTAAGAAAGAAGAGTGAGGATGCTTTATACAAAGAGTAGAGCAGTCAGAGAGGCCATATACAAGTGTTTTTAACCCTAGAAATGCAGTGGAAGCTTTATTGGGAAGGGGAGCCAAATCCGACAGCAATAGTCAGTTTGCTATGAAATTCCGCTTCCTCTGGACAGAAAGGGCCTGGGGTAAGAAAGAAGAGTGAGGATGCTTTATACAAAGAGTAGAGCAGTCACAGAGGCCATATACAAGTGTTTTTAACCCTAGAAATGCAGTGGAAGCTTTATTGTGAGGGGGAGCCAAATCCGACAGCAATAGTCAGTTTGCTATCAAATTCCGCTTCCCCTGGACAGAAAGGGCCTGGGGTAAGAAAGAAGAGAGAGGATGCTTTATACAAAGAGTAGAGCAGTCAGAGAGGCTATATACAAGTGTTTTTAACCCTAGAAATGCAGTGGAAGCTTTATTGGGAGGGGGAGCCAAATCCGACAGCAATAGTCAGTTTGCTATGAAATTCCGCTTCCCCTGGACAGAAAGGGCCTGGGGTAAGAAAGAAGAGTGAGAATGCTTTATACAAAGAGTAGAGCAGTCAGAGAGGCCATATACAAGTGTTTTTAACCCTAGAAATGCAGTGGAAGCTTTATTGGGAGGGGGAGCCAAATCCGACAGCAATAGTCAGTTTGCTATCAAATTCCGCTTCCCCTGGACAGAAAGGGCCTGGGGTAAGAAAGAAGAGTGAGGATGCTTTATACAAAGAGTAGAGCAGTCAGAGAGGCCATATACAAGTGTTTTTAACCCTAGAAATGCAGTGGAAGCTTTATTGGGAAGGGGAGCCAAATCCGACAGCAATAGTCAGTTTGCTATCAAATTCCGCTTCCCCTGGACATAAAGTGCTTGGGGTAAGAACGAAGAGTGAGGATGCTTTATACAAAGAGTAGAGCAGTCAGAGAGGCCATATACAAGTGTTTTTAACCCTAGAAATGCAGTGGAAGCTTTATTGGGAGGGGGAGCCAAATCCGACAGCAATAGTTAGTTTGCTATCAAATTCCGCTTCCCCTGTACAGAAAGGGCCTGGGGTAAGAAAGAAAAGGGAGGATGCTTTATACAAAGAGTAGAGCAGTCAGAGAGACCATATACAAGTGTTTTTAACCCTAGAAATGCAGTGGAAGCTTTATTGTGAGGGGGAGCCAAATCTGACAGCAATAGTCAGTTTGCTATGAAATTCCGCTTCCCCTGGACAGAAAGGGCCTGGGGTAAGAAAGAAGAGTGAGGATGCTTTATACAAAGAGTAGAGCAGTCAGAGAGGCCATATACAAGTGTTTTTAACCCTAGAAATGCAGTGGAAGCTTTATTGTGAGGGGGAGCCAAATCCGACAGCAATAGTCAGTTTGCTATCAAATTCCGCTTCCCCTGGACAGAAAGGGCTTGGGGTAAGAAAGAAGAGGGGGATGCTTTATACAAAGAGTAGAGCAGTCAGAGAGGCCATATACAAGTGTTTTTAACCCTAGAAATGCAGTGTTAGCTTAATTGGGAAGGGGAGCCAAATCCGACAGCAATAGTCAGTTTGCTATCAAATTCCGCTTCCCCTGGACATAAAGTGCTTGGGGTAAGAACGAAGAGTGAGGATGCTTTATACAAAGAGTAGAGCAGTCAGAGAGGCCATATACAAGTGTTTTTAACCCTAGAAATGCAGTGGAAGCTTTATTGTGAGGGGGAGCCAAATCCGACAGCAATAGTCAGTTTGCTATGAAATTCCGCATCCTCTGGACAGAAAGGGCCTGGGGTAAGAAAGAAGAGTGAGGATGCTTTATACAAAGAGTAGAGCAGTCAGAGAGGCCATATACAAGTGATTTTAACCCTAGAAATGCAGTGGAAGCTTTATTGGGAGGGGGAGCCAAATCCGACAGCAATAGTCAGTTTGCTATCTAATTCCGCTTCCCCTGGACATAAAGTGCTTGGGGTAAGAAAGAAGAGGGGGATGCTTTATACAAAGAGTAGAGCAGTCAGAGAGGCCATATACAAGTGTTTTTAACCCTAGAAATGCAGTGGAAGCTTTATTGTGAGGGGGAGCCAAATCCGACATCAATAGTCAGTTTGCTATCAAATTCCGCTTCCCCTGGACAGAAAGGGCCTGGGGTAAGAAAGAAGAGTGAGGATGCTTTATACAAAGAGTAGAGCAGTCAGAGAGGCCATATACAAGTGTTTTTAACCCTAGAAATGCAGTGGAAGCTTTTTTTGGGAAGGGGAGCCAAATCCGACAGCAATAGTCAGTTTGCTATGAAATTCCGCTTCCCCTGGATAGAAAGGGCCTGGGGTAAGAAAGAAGAGGGAGGATGCTTTATACAAAGAGTAGAGCAGTCAGAGAGGCCATATACAAGTGTTTTTAACCCTAGAAATGCAGTGAAAGTTTTATTGGGAGGGGGAGCCAAATCCGACAGCAATAGTCAGTTTGCTATCAAATTCCGCTTCCCCTGGACAGAAAGGGCCTGGGGTAAGAAAGAAGAGGGAGGATGCTTTATACAAAGAGTAGAGCAGTCAGAGAGACCATATACAAGTGTTTTTAACCCTAGAAATGCAGTGGAAGCTTTATTGGGAGGGGGAGCCAAATCCGACAGCAATAGTCAATTTGCTATGAAATTCCGCTTCCCCTGGACATAAAGTGCTTGGGGTAAGAAAGAAGAGTGAGGATGCTTTATACAAAGAGTAGAGCAGTCAGAGAGGCCATATACAAGTGTTTTTAACCCTAGAAATGCAGTGGAAGTTTTATTGGGAGGGGGAGCCAAATCCGACAGCAATAGTCAGTTTGCTATCAAATTCCGCTTCCCCTGGACATAAAGGGCCCGGGGTAAGAAAGAAGAGTGAGGATGCTTTATACAAAGAGTAGAGCAGTCAGAGAGGCCATATACAAGTGTTTTTAACCCTAGAAATGCAGTGGACGCTTTATTGGGAAGGGGAGCCAAATCCGACAGCAATAGTCAGTTTGCTATGAAATTTCGCTTCCTCTGGACAGAAAGGGCTTGGGGTAAGAAAGAAGAGTGAGGATGCTTTATAAAAAGAGTAGAGCAGTCAGAGAGGCCATATACAAGTGTTTTTAACCCTAGAAATGCAGTGGAAGCTTTATTGTGAGGGGGAGCCAAAATCCGACAGCAATAGTCAGTTTGCTATCAAATTCCGCTTCCCCTGGACAGAAAGGGCTTGGGGTAAGAAAGAAGAGGGGGATGCTTTATACAAAGAGTAGAGCAGTCAGAGAGGCCATATACAAGTGTTTTTAACCCTAGAAATGCAGTGGAAGCTTTATTGTGAGGGGGAGCCAAAATCCGACAGCAATAGTCAGTTTGCTATCAAATTCCGCTTCCCCTGGACAGAAAGGGCTTGGGGTAAGAAAGAAGAGTGAGGATGCTTTCTACAAAGAGTAGAGCAGTCAGAGAGGCCATATACAAGTGTTTTTAACCCTAGAAATGCAGTGGAAGCTTTATTGTGAGGGGGAGCCAAATCCGACAGCAATAGTCAGTTTGCTATGAAATTCCGCTTCCCCTGGACAGAAAGGGCCTGGGGTAAGAAAGAAGAGTGAGGATGCTTTATACAAAGAGTAGAGCAGTCAGAGAGGCCATATACAAGTGTTTTTAACCCTAGAAATGCAGTGGAAGCTTTATTGGGAAGGGGAGCCAAATCCGACAGCAATAGTCAGTTTGCTATCAAATTCCGCTTCCCCTGGACAGAAAGGGCTTGGGGTAAGAAAGAAGAGGGGGATGCTTTATACAAAGAGTAGAGCAGTCAGAGAGGCCATATACAAGTGTTTTTAACCCTAGAAATGCAGTGTTAGCTTAATTGGGAAGGGGAGCCAAATCCGACAGCAATAGTCAGTTTGCTATCAAATTCCGCTTCCCCTGGACATAAAGTGCTTGGGGTAAGAACGAAGAGTGAGGATGCTTTATACAAAGAGTAGAGCAGTCAGAGAGGCCATATACAAGTGTTTTTAACCCTAGAAATGCAGTGGAAGCTTTATTGGGAGGGGGAGCCAAATCCGACAGCAATAGTCAGTTTGCTATGAAATTCCGCTTCCTCTGGACATAAAGGGCCTGGGGTAAGAAAGAAGAGGGAGGATGCTTTATACAAAGAGTAGAGCAGTCAGAGAGGCCATATACAAGTGTTTTTAACCCTAGAAATGCAGTGGAAGCTTTATTGGGAAGGGGAGCCAAATCCGACAGCAATAGTCAGTTTGCTATGAAATTCCGCTTCCCCTGGATAGAAAGGGCCTGGGGTAAGAAAGAAGAGGGAGGATGCTATATACAAAGAGTAGAGCAGTCAGAGAGGCCATATACAAGTGTTTTTAACCCTAGAAATGCAGTGGAAGCTTTATTGGGAAGGGGAGCCAAATCCGACAGCAATAGTCAGTTTGCTATGAAATTCCGCTTCCTCTGGACAGAAAGGGCTTGGGGTAAGAAAGAAGAGTGAGGATGCTTTATACAAAGAATAGAGCAGTCAGAGAGGCCATATACAAGTGTTTTTAACCCTAGAAATGCAGTGGAAGCTTTATTGTGAGGGGGAGCCAAATCCGACAGCAATAGTCAGTTTGCTATGAAATTCCGCTTCCCCTGGACAGAAAGGGCCTGGGGTAAGAAAGAAGAGTGAGGATGCTTTATACAAAGAGTAGAGCAGTCAGAGAGGCCATATACAAGTGTTTTTAACCCTAGAAATGCAGTGGAAGCTTTATTGGGAGGGGGAGCCAAATCCGACAGCAATAGTCAGTTTGCTATCAAATTCCGCTTCCCCTGGACAGAAAGGGCCTGGGGTAAGAAAGAAGAGTGAGGATGCTTTATACAAAGAGTAGAGCAGTCAGAGAAACAGATGTGCACTGTGCCTTCGTTTGATGGCACAGTGGCGGCAATTGATGGCACAGTGAGGCTGGAATTGATGATCTATTTTTTTAAAAATTTTAGTTTGTTTGCGGGCCCCCCCCCAAAAAAGGGGTAATAATAAATTAGATAAAATGTGTAATAATAAATAAATGATATATATATATATTTATATTATATTATTACATTATGTGTGTATGCGCGGGGACTAATGCATATATATATATATACACACACACACACACATATATATATATATTATTACATTATGTGTGTATGCGCGGGGACGAGCACGGGGGCGGGGAAGGTAAAAGTGTCATTTGCATTCGGGATAGAGGAGGAGGAGCCGTAGTGCAGAGGGATGGATAGGCGGAGTTCCGATCTGCGCCGACAGGCAGGGGGAGCCGATCTCGGCACAACATCGTGACACAGCATCCTGTGACTCCTCCCACCATCGTGTGACTCCTCACCCTCCCACTATCCCGTGACTCCTCCCACCATCACATAACTCCTCCCACTGTTGTGTGACTCCTCCCACCACCCCGTGACCCCCTCCCACCACCACATGACTCCTCACACCATCCCATAACTCCTCCCACTGTCGTGTGACTCCTCCCACCATCCCATGACTCCCCCACCACCTGTGACTCCTCCCACCATCATGTGACTCCTCTCACCACCCCGTGACTCCTCCCACCATCACGTGGCTCCGCCCCTCCCACCATCCCGTGGCTCCTCCCACCCCCACGTGACTCCTCCCACCATCCCATAACTCCTCCCACCATCGTGTGACTCCTCCAACCACCCTGTGACTCCTCCCACCAGCGCGTGACTCCTCCCACCACCCCGTGAGTCCTCCCACCATGGCGTGACTCCTCACCCTCCCACCATCCCGTGACTCCTCCCACCCCCACGTGACTCCTCCCACCATCCCATAACTGCTCCCACTGTTGTGTGACTCCTCCCACCATCGTGACTCCTCCCACATCTCATGTCTCCTCCCACCACTGTGTGACTCCTCCCACCACCGTTTGACTCCTCCCACCACCAGTGACTCCTCCCACCATCGTGGGGCTCCTTCCACCATCGTGCGGCTCCTCCCACCATCATGTGACACCTCCCACCACCCGTGACTCCTCCCACCATCCCGTGACTCATCTCTCCGGGATCCAGCGATGGGTGATCCATCCACTTGCAGTGGGATCTTTAAAATGGATCGGAGGATGGAGGTAGGATAGCGGAGGTTTTTATGTGGCTCTGCTGTAGCCACCATGACATTTGTAGGACTTTAGCCCCCATAATACGTATCCATAACCTCCCACCCATGACAGGCACCCACCTCCAAAACCTGATCCCCATAGGGTGACCACATTTCCAAACTGGCATTCAGGGACAATTTTTACAAGGATCGGGGGGGGGGGGGGGCGAATGTAGTCTCAAGGTTGACGGCGGATTCAGAAGTGGGGGGGATTTGTTGGGTGAATGGCTGGTGCTAGCACTGAAATCATTCTGACACCATGCTTAGTATGGTGTCAGGATGAATAAATCACATTATTTCTATTACTACATTGTAATATAAAATTAAATAGTTCAACTCACCAGAACGCAGAGGGAGCCCTGAGCTTGTCATTTGCCACCAGATGCTGCTTGTCACTTGCCACTGTCTCCTGCCACCAGATGATGCGTGTCACTTGTCACCTGCTGCCAGAGAGAGGGCAGGGAGACAGGGAGACGGAGGAGGGACAGGGAGACGGAGGAGGGACAGGGAGATGGAGGGGGGACAGGGAGATGGAGGGGGGACAGGGAGATGGAGGGGGGACAGGGAGATGGAGGAGGGACAGGGAGATGGAGGAGGGACAGGGAGATGGAGGGGGGACAGGGAGATGGAGGGGGGACAGGGGAGAGGGAGGGGGCAGGGAGAGTAAGGGGGCAGGGAGACAGAGTGGGGACAGGGCAACAGAGCGGGGACAGGGAGAGGGAGGGGGAGAGGGGAGAGAGAGGGGGGAGAGGGAGGGGGCAGAGAGGGGGGACAGGGAGAGGGGAGATGGAGAGGGGACCAGGGAGAGGGAAGGGGAGAGAGGGGGGCAGGGATGGAGGGGGGGCATGGAGAGGAAGGGGGAGAGAGAGGGAGGGGGAGAGAAAGACAGAGGGAGGGGGAGAGAGAGAGAGGGAGGGGGAGAGAGAGAGGGAGGGGGAGAGAGAGAGGGAGGGGGAGAGAGAGGGAGGGGGAGAGGGAGGGGAGACAGAGCGGGGACAGGGAGACAGAGCGGGGACAGGGAGACAGAGCGGGGACAGGGAGGGGGAACAGAGAGGGGGACAGGGAGATGGGGGGACAGGGAGAGAGAGAGGGAGGGGAGAGAGAGGGGGGGAGAGAGAGGGGAAAGGGGACAGGGAGAGGACAGGGAGAGAGAGAGAGAGGGAGAGAGAGGGAAGACAGGGAGAGAGAGGGGGAGATGGAGGGGGGAGAGGGAGACAGAGGGGGGACAGGGAGAGGGGGGCAGGGAGATGGAGGGGAGAGAGGGACAGGGAGAGAGAGGGGGAGATGGAGGGGGGACAGGGAGGGGAGAGGGGGCAGGCAGAGAGAGGGGGACAGGGAGAGAGAGAGAGGGAAGGGGAGTGAGAGAGAGAGAGGGAGGGAGGATAGGGAGAGAGGGGTCAGGGAGAGAGAGGAGGGACAGGGAGAGAGAGAGAGAGAGGGGGACAGGGAGAGAGAGAGGGGCCAGGGAGATGGAGAGGGAGAAGGAGACAGGGAGATGGAGGGGGATGAGGGAGACAGAGGGGGGACAGGGAGAGGGGGACAGGGAGAGAGAGGGGGGAAGAGGGAGACAGAGGGGGGACAGGGAGAGAGAGGGGGGAGAGGGAGACAGAGGGGGGAGAGGGAGACAGAGGGGGGAGAGGGAGAGGGAGACAGAGGGGGGACAGGGAGAGGGAGGGGGCGGGGAGAGAGAGGAGGGACAGGGAGAGAGAGAGAGGGGGACAAAGAGAGAGAGAGGGGCCAGGGAGAGAGAGGGGGAGATGGAAGGGGACAGGGAGATGGAGGGGGGAGAAGGAGACAGGGAGATGGAGGGGGATGAGGGAGACAGAGGGGGGAGAGGGGGACAGGGAGACAGAGGGGGGACAGGGAGAGAGAGGAAGGGGGGAGAGGGAGAGAGAGGGGGGACAGGGAGAGGTGGACAGGGAGAGGGAGGGGGGAGAGGGAGAGAGAGGGGGGAGAGGGAGAGAGGGGGCAGAAAGGGGGGAGAGGGAGGGGACAGGGAGAGAGAGGAGGGGCAGGGAGGGGAGACAGAGGGGGGACAGGGAGAGGGAAGGGGAACAGGGAGAGGTAAGGGGAACAGGGAGAGGTAAGGGGAACAGGGAGAGGGAGGGGAGAGAGAGAGAAGGGGAGATCGAGGGGGGACAGGGAGACAGAGCGGGGACAGGGAGACAGAGCGGGGACAGGGAGACAGAGCGGGGACAGGGAGAGGGAACGGGGACAGAGAGAGGGAACGGGGACAGGGAGAGGGAACGGGGACAGGGAAAGGGAACAGAGAGGGGGACAGGGAGATGGGGGGGACAGGGAGAGAGAGAGGGGGGGAGAGAGGGGAAAGAGGACAGAGAGAGAGAGAGAGAGGGGAGACAGGGAGAGAGAGGGAAGACAGGGAGAGAGAGGGGGGAGAGGGGGGCAGGGAGATGGAGGGGAGAGAGGGACAGGGAGAGAGAGGGGGAAGGCAGAGAGAGGGGGACAGGGAGAGAGAGAGGGAAGGGGAAAGAGAGGGAAGGGGAGTGAGAGAGGGAGGGAGGGAGGATAGGGAGAGAGGGGGCGGGGAGAGAGAGGAGGGACAGGGAGAGAGAGAGAGGGGGACAGGGAGAGAGAGAGGGGCCAGGGAGAGAGAGAGGGGGAGATGGAAGGGGACAGGGAGATGGAGGAGGATGAGGGAGACAGAGGGGGGACAGGGAGAGGGTGACAGGGAGACAGAGGGGGGACAGAGAGAGAGAGGGGGGAGAGGGAGACAGAGCGGGGAGAGGGGGACAGGGAGAGGGAGGGGGGAGAGGGAGACAGAGGGGGGACAGGGAGACAAAGGGGGGACAGGGAGACAGAGGGGGGACAGGGAGACAGAGGGGGCAGAAAGGGGGGACAGGGAGAGAGAGGGGGGGCAGGGAGGGGAGACAGAGGGGGGACAGGGAGAGGGAAGGGGAACGGGGAGAGGTAAGGGGAACAGGGAGAGGGAGGGGAGAGAGAGAGAAGGGGAGATGGAGGGGGACAGGGAGATGGAGGGGGACAGCGAGGGAGGGGGGAGAGAGAGAGGGAGAGGGAAGGGTGAGAGAGAGAGGGGGAGGGGAGATAGAGGGGGCAGGGAGAGAGAGGGAGGGGATGGAGAGGGGACAGGGAGCGGGGAGAGAAAGGGGGCAGGGAGAGAGAGGAGGGAGAGGGGACAGGGAGAGGGAGGGGGACAGGGAGAGGGGGGAGAGAGGGGGGAGAGGGGGGAGACAGGGAGAGAGAGAGGGGGACAGGGAGACAGAAGGGGCAGGAAGACGGAGGGGGCAGGGAGAGGGAGGGGGGACAGGGAGAGAGAGAGGGGGACAGGGAGACAGAGGGGCAGGAAGACGGAGGGGGCAGGGAGAGGGAGGGGGGACAGGGAGAGAGAGGGAGGGGGTTCAGGGTCTGGTTAGCGACAGTGCTCAGTTCACTCACTTGGATGGTCCAGGGGGGGGCTTACAGTCAGCGGCTTCCCGGTGAGTGTAACAAGCTTGCCCAGGCAGGCATGCTGGATGGATCGGTGTGCGGATCTCCCCTCGGAGGATGGAACGGTAGCGGCCATTGGAGGACTTCTGTCCCCGCCCACCACCAGCGTGACCTATCACACTAGCCAAAGGAAGTTCTCCAAGGCTCTGTGCTACAGGTGGTGGGCGGGCCAGCAACAATAAGAAGCCGCCCTCAGGACTCAGGAGGAGGAGATACAGAAGACGCTCTCTGGCTGCTCTCTCTCTCTCCCTGCTGATGCGGCTGGAGGCAGAGGTGGGTGGACTCAGATCGCTGTTGCTAGATGCGAGGCGGGCGGCCCTAGCAACCAGTTAGGCAATGTTTATTGCTGCGGCTGTGTGTCTTTAGTTCATTCCGGGACACTGTATTGTCCCGGAATGAAGGTGCCCGGGACACGGGACACAGAGATCAATTAAGGGACAATCCCGGGCAATCCGGGACACGTGGGCACCTTAGATCCCCACCTTTAACAAACCGCGGACAAGGTATGGAGTAAATGGCCAACTGGCCTTAATTTATTAACAAAAATATATATTTTAATAAAATACCATAAATAACTTTCAATTGTAAACATTCCCAGCCTTTAAACGGGTCATGGGTACCAGCATAACAACACACTGGTCACTAGAGTTGCCACCTCATCCCTTTAAACCCGAACACATATTAATTACACGGGTTCCCAACCATCGCAGTGACCTACCCCGTTTTGACCCTTCCAGGTTAACAACTCTTAACCTGAAAGTACATTAACCACCCCCATCCCATGGATGGGTACAACAGTCTTTTCTACCTGAAACCTCCCCTTTCCTACTCAAAAATCCCCAAGCGCCGCCACAGCCTGAAAGGGGTAAAACCTTACCCTTGCAGGCACCTCCACACACGCAGCCCTCGCTGGATGCCCTCCTGTAGGCCCAAGGCCCACAGATCCGTCCCCACCTCATTTAAATGCACACCGTCACTCCTCAAATAACGGCAGGTGTCTTTTTCCAGCTCCCTGTGCCTAACGGCAAGGCCCCCGTTTCTGATGAAGAATCTGCTGACCTCTTTGTTCACCTTCACCCTTGCCAGATCCACCTTCTTATCCGACAGAGCCCATCTCCATGACATCCTGCCCACCATGTCGATCCACACCAGGCCCACACCAGGCCCACACCACAATCTGCAGATAGAAAATGGATTAACATACCGCAACTAACGACAATTACCCCACCTACCCCCCAAATAAAGGCGTACAACTCCCCTCTTTACGCCAACCATTGCGGACAGACATACAATTTAAACCTATCCGAATCCCACCACCCGATTCTCCTCACAGCCTCATCACTCAAACCTGCCCTGGATGCTTCCGTAGCCGCCCCAATCCTAAAGGAGTGAGAGGAAAAATTCCTCGGGTCAAAACCCGCTTCCACCACACATTTTTTTTAAAAAGCGATAAACTGAAACTTGGAAAGATAAGAGCCATTCAAGTGCAACAAAAAGGGGCCTGCGACTTGCGGTCGCATGTTCAAAAACCTTTCCACCGCCCTTACCGGGCAGATATCGAATTCCCTGATCCTCGCCACCTCCACCTGTAGCCCTCGACCCATTTGATCAGTCTTTGACCGCCGTACCCGGATTCTAACGGAGTCACGATCGAACTCCACGTCCTCCCTTGCCAACCCCCCTGCCGCCCGTTTCGACGGGCTGACCAGCTCACTGATCCTAAATGCCCCAAAGAAGGCCAGAGTGAATGCCACCCGGAACAGCGCCAGTTCATAATCCGAACTACAAACCTTCCCCACTGCCTGGCACAAACCGCGAAGGAGGTCAAAAGAGACAGGACGTCTCCCGTCCCTCTGCTTGTGCGCCCGACGGTATCCCTTGACCGCTTGTCTCAGCCAGAATTCCTTGGTATGGTCCCGCTGCCCCTGCCATTTAAATAGAAACGCCAGCCCAGCCAGTTTGCGGTCAATTGAAGCTGCCGAAACCCCCTTTTCCATAGCCCCGCTAAGAAAAGAAAACACTGCCTAAGCCATGCCCGCATCTCTCGGGGTCATGCCGATCGATTCCAGGCAAGCTGACCAGTCCTGCCAAACTCTCGAGTAGGCATCCCACATAGCCTTACTCACAGATTGCCTGATCCATTGAGCCGCTATTCCAGCACTATGGCCCACAGGCCCTTTGGGCATTCGATCCTGTGACGCTCCGCCTCCGGTGCCAGTCCCCGAAATCTGTCCCACTGAAAACGAGACGGAGCGTCAGCAACCGTGTTGTCCACCCCCGGTAAATGAACAGCATAGAGGAAAGAATTAACCTGCAAACACCGTAGCACTAGATGCCGCAAAAGCTTGACAACCGGCCCAGAGGCCGCCGTTAGCCGATTGACCACCTGCACCACTCCCAGGTTGTCGCAGTTAAACCTCACCTTCATGTTACGGAATGACTCCCCCCAAATCTCAACCGCCACCACAATGGGAAACAGCTCCAAAAGAACCAGGTTCTTCAGCAGTCCTGCCTCTGCCCACTCCGATGGCCAGCGAGCCGCAACACCATTGGCCCTTGAAGAAGGCCCCGAAACCCGTGGACCCAGCTGCATTCCGTGAAGAGTTCCAGATCGCAGTTACTGATGGGCCCAGACATCCAAAGGGCCCATCCGTTAAAGGACTCCAAGAACCCTTGCGACACCCTCAGGTCCTCCCGGAGGTCCCGACTGAGTGTCACAAAATGGGTCGGGGCACAAATGCCCGCCGTAGCGGCCGCCAGCCGGCGGCAAAACACCCGCCCCATCGGCATAATCCGGCAGGCGAAGTTCAGCTTCCCTAGCAACGATTGCAACCGACGTAGTTGCAACTTACGCAATCCAACCGTCCCGCGTATTTCCTCCTGAAGCCTCGTCAGCTTGTCCAGCGGCAACCTGCACTCCATCTTCACAGAATCGATCACGATCCCTAAGAACGTGACACAAATCCGTAGGACCCTCCGTTTTTTTGGGGGCCAACGGGACTCCGAACCGCTCCGCAAGATGTTGAAGCGTACCCAAAAGGACTGCACAAACATTGGACCCTGCCGGCCCCACACATAAGAAGTCGTCCAGATAATGGATAACTGAGTTGATACCCGACACATCGCGGACGGCCCACACCAAGAAGGAACTGAACTGTTCAAAGAAGGCGCACGAAATCGAACATCCCACCGGAAGGCACCGGTCCACATAAAACCCCCCCTCCCAGGTACAACACAGTAGTCGAAAACTCTCTGGATGCACCGGTAGAAGCCAGAAAGCCGTTTCGATGTCCGACTTCGCCATCAACGCCCCCCGGCCATAACGCCGAACCCATGCAACGGCCACGTCAAAGGAAGTGTACGTCACCGCACACTCCCCCAGAGCAATGGCATCGTTGACAGAACCCCCTTTCGGGAAGGACAGGTGATGTATCAATCTGAACTTATTAGGCTCTTTCTTAGGAACCACCCCCAGCGGGGAGACCACCAGGTCCGGGAGAGGTGCCTCCTGGAAAGGGCCGGCCATTCTACCCAATGCCACCTCCTTCTCCAATTTTGCCGAAACAACTGCTGCATACTGCAGCGCAGATTTTAAATTTTTTGCCAGAGGGGGCACTGAGGTCAGTGAACAAGGGATCTTAAAACCAAACCTAAACCCATCCTTCAGCAAGCAGGCCCCCACCCGGTCGGGGTACCTATTGAGGAAAGGTAACATCCTTTCCACCCGCACTGGAGTTGTCCCTCTTGTGCGCAAAATCTCCGGGACGCCCTTTTCCTTTTAAAGCATTTGGCAAGTGCGTGAGATCCTGCGCATCCGGAGCACGCGTGTTTGAACCGGCAGGTAGCCCCAAACTTACACGTCCCCTCATTAAATTGCCAACAGAAACCCCAACGTTTTTCGGTCGGCTGTCCCTAGGTTGTCGAACCTCCGACCCCCGGCTGAAAAAACAGTTTCGGGGCCCGCGCTGCCATCATGAGCTTCATCCGTAAGCTGATATCCTTATGATCCCAGCGAAGCGACGGTCGGACTGCCATCCTCTGCCTAAATTGTTCATCATAACGGAGCCACGCCGTCCCTCCGTATGTCCTGTGCACTTCACTGATGGCTTCCAAGTACACAAAGAGCGCCGAACAGTGCTCCGGCGTCTTCTCTCCCACGACGCTCGCCAGGATCGCAAAAGGCTGAAGCCAATTGGCAAAGGTACGCGGAATCAATCTATAGCGCCGCTTCTCCTCATCCTCCTTCTTCCGCTCCTCGGGCTTCAACCTGTCCAGGTTAAATTTGTCTAGTGGCAACAAGGTGAAGAGCTCGACGTACTCACCTTTCCATATTTTTTCTTTCACTTCCGACTTGAAATGCACGCCTAACGGGCCCTCGAAGCATACATACACTTCGCTCCTCGCCGCATCCGCCAACCGCACCGAGTCCGCACTCTTCTCCGCAGGTTTGCTACCCCCCCGTCTGCCGAGCTGCCCGCTGCTGACGCCGTTGTCTCCGCAGCTGCGCCCCCCTCAACCGTAGGTGCAGGAGCCTGCACCCTGGCCACCCCCCCAGCCTGGACCGCGATCGGCGCCTGGGACTGGCGGCCGTGGCAACTGGAGGGTCCCCCACCTGCTGCATGTGTTGACCCCGCCGCCTGCGCTGGCTTCCTCCATCCACCGCTCCCGCGCCCAATGGCCGCCCTGTGCAGCGGCGCCGCGCAGGGGGTGCTGAACCCTGCGCCATGTCCATCTCCCCTGCTGGCGTTTCCTGGCCCCTCCTCTGCGTCAAACCACTCCGCTCTGTAGGCCCTGGGGTGGAAGCTGTGGGTTCCTGGCGCTGCCCATCCGACCCTGAGCCCGTGTCCCTCCTGGGAGCGCCCACCACTGCACGCTGAGGCCCACCTGGGCCGGCCTCCGGGCTGTACCGCTCGGGCAGCCGGGAACGCCGAGCCCGAGGTGTAGCCCCTGCTCCCCTGCTGTCAGTGCTCCCCCACTCTACCGACATGGCCGCAATCTGTTCACGGAGCCATGCTGCGCCCTGACTGCTCACTGCCGCCCGTAGCTGGGAGAGGAAAGCCTCCGTACCTGCCAACATTATGAAGTCCGGGTCCGAGTGGGAGGGTGCATCCTATCGCTTCCTCCTCCGCTCTCCGAGTGAAAGCATGGTAAGCCGCTATCGCGTACCATGCCGTAGCTCCGCCCCTCAGCTCCGCCTGACCCCCCTTCTTAAAGCGGCCCCGAGGCTGCTAGCTAAATCGGTGACAGGGCTGTCCCTGCACCTGTCATGCCGCCCCTCCGCTGACCCCCCCCCCCCTCAGGGGTGTATGGCTGCAGGACTCTCTGTCTATATAAAGCTAAATGATTATCCAATTAGCGGAAATGACAGGGTGGCTAATGGTCTGTATTATTAGAAGGGGGAGGGGACACCTATTTTCATGGTCTGTATTATTAGAGGGGGGAGGGGATACCTATTTTCATAGCCTGTATTATTGGAGGGGGGAGGGGTTACCTATTTTCATGGTCTGTATTATTAGAGGGGGGGAGGGGATACCTATTTTCATGGTCTGTATTATTAGAGGGGGGAGGGGATACCTATTTTCATGGTCTGTATTATTAGAGGGGGAGGGGATACATATTTTCATGGTCTGTATTATTAGAGGGGGAGGGGTTACCTATTTTCATGGTCTGTATTATTAGAGGGGGGAGGGGATACCTATTTTCATGGTCTGTATTATTAGAGGGGGGAGGGGATACCTATTTTCATGGCCTGTATTATTAGAGGGGGGAGGGGATACCTATTTTCATGGTCTGTATTATTAGAGGGGGGAAGGGATACCTATTTTCATGGTCTGTATTATTAGACAGGGACTGTGTGACTCCTCCCACCACCGTGTGACTCCTCCCACCACCATTGCGTGACTCCTCTCACTACCATTACGTGACTCCTCCCACTACCATTGCATGACTCCTTCCACCATTGCATGACTCCTCCCACCATCGCGTGACTCCTCCCATCATCACATGACTCCAACATCCTGTGACTCCTCCCACCATCGCGTGACTCCTCCCATCATCCCTTGACTCCTTCCACCATTGTGACTCCTCCCACCATCGCGTGACTCCTCCCACCACTGTGTGACTCCTCCCACCATCACGGGGCTCCCACATCCTGTGACTCCTCCCACCATCCCGTGACTCCTCCCACACCCCCTGACTCCTCCCACTGTCGCGAGACTCCTCCCACCGCCATTGCGTGACTCCTCCCACCACCGTTTGACTCCTCCCACCACTGTGTGACTCCTCCCACCTTCACATGACTCCTCCCACCTTCACATGACTCCTCCCACCATTTATTGACTCCTCCCACCATCGCGTGACTCATCCTACATCCCCTGACTCCTCCCACCATCCAGTGACTCCTCCCACCACTGTGTGACTCCTCCCACCATCCCGTGACTCCTCCCACCATCCAGTGACTCCTCCCGCCACTGTGTGACTCCTCCCACATCCCGTGACTCCTCCCACCACCACGTGACTCCCACATCCTGTGACTCCTCCCACCATCATGTGACTCCTCCCACCATTCCGTGGCTCCTCCCACCATCCCGTGACTCATCTCTCCGGGGTCCAGCGATGGGTGATCCATCCACTTGCATTGGGATCTTTAAAATGGAGGGGAGGATGGAGGTAGGATAGCGGAGGTTTTTATGTGGCTCTGCCGCAGCCACCAGTCTATGTGTGGCTAAATGATTATCCCATTAGAGGTAATGACAGGGTGGCTAATGGTCTGTATTATTAGGGGGGGGAGGGGATACCTATTTTCATGGTCTGTATTATTAGAGGGGGAGGGGATACCTATTTTTATGGTCTGTATTATTAGAGGGGGAGGGGATACCTATTTTCATGGTCTGTATTATTAGAGGGGGGAGGGGACACCTATTTTCATGGTCTGTATTATTAGAGGGGGGAGGGGATACCTATTTTCATGGCCTGTATTATTAGAGGGGGGAGGGGATACCTATTTTCATGGTCTGTATTATTAGAGGGGGGAGGGGATGCCTATTTTCATGGTCTGTATTATTAGAGGGGGGAGGGGATACCTATTTTCATGGTCTGTATTATTAGAGGGGGAGGGGATACCTATTTTTATGGCCTGTATTATTAGAGGGGGAGGGGAAACCTATTTTCATGGTCCGTATTATTAGAGGGGGGAGGGGATACCTATTTTCATGGCCTGTATTATTAGAGGGGAAGGGGATACCTATTTTCATGGCCTGTATTATTAGAGCGGGAGGGGATACCTATTTTCATGGCCTGTATTATTAGAGGGGGAGGGGACACCTATTTTCATGGTCCGTATTATTAGAGGGGGAGGGGACACCTATTTTCATGGTCCGTATTATTAGAGGGGGAGGGGATACCTATTTTCATGGCCTGTATTATTAGAGGGGGAGGGGATACCTATTTTCATGGCCTGTATTATTAGAGGGGGAGGGGATACCTATTTTCATGGCCTGTATTATTAGAGGGGGAGGGGATACCTATTTTCATGGCCTGTATTATTAGAGGGGGAGGGGATACCTATTTTCATGGCCTGTATTATTAGAGGGGGAGGGGAAACCTATTTTCATGGTCCATATTATTAGAGGGGGGAGGGGATACCTATTTTCATGGTCCGTATTATTAGAGGGGGAGGGGATACCTATTTTCATGGTCTGTATTATTAGAGGGGGAGGGGAAACCTATTTTCATGGCCTGTATTATTAGAGGGGGGAGGGGTTACCTATTTTCATGGTCTGTATTATTAGAGGGGGGAGGGGATACCTATTTTCATGGCCTGTATTATTAGAGGGGGGAGGGATACCTATTTTCATGGTCTGTATTATTAGAGGGGGGAGGGGTTACCTATTTTCATGGTCTGTATTATTAGAGGGGGGAGGGGATACATATTTTCATGGCCTGTGATATTATTAGAGGGGGAGGGGATACCTATTTTCATGGTCTGTATTATTAGAGGGGGAGGGGATACCTATTTTCATGGTCTGTATTATTAGAGGGGGGAGGGATACCTATTTTCATGGTCTGTATTATTAGAGGGGGAGGGGATACCTATTTTCATGGTCTGTATTATTAGAGGGGGAGGGGAAACCTATTTTCATGGTCTGTATTATTAGAGGGGGGAGGGGATACCTATTTTCATGGTCTGTATTATTAGAGGGGGGAGGGGTTACCTATTTTCATGGTCTTTATTATTAGAGGGGGGAGGGGATACATATTTTCATGGCCTGTATTATTAGAGGGGGGAGGGGATACCTATTTTCATGGTCTGTATTATTAGAGGGGAGGGGATACCTATTTTCATGGTCTCTATTATTAGAGGGGGGAGGGGATACATATTTTCATGGCCTGTGATATTATTAGAGGGGGGGGGATACCTATTTTCATGGCCTGTATTATTAGAAGGGGGAGGGGATACCTATTTTCATGGCCTGTATTATTAGAGGGGGGAGGGGATACCTATTTTCATGGCCTGTATTATTGGGGGGGAGGGGATACCTATTTTCATGGCCTGTATTATTAGAGGGGGAGGGGACACCTATTTTCATGGTCCGTATTATTAGAGGGGGAGGGGATACATATTTTCATGGCCTGTATTATTAGAGGGGGAGGGGACACCTATTTTCATGGTCCGTATTATTAGAGGGGGAGGGGATACCTATTTTCATGGCCTGTATTATTAGAGGGGGGAGGGGATACCTATTTTCATGGCCTGTATTATTAGAGGGGGGAGGGGATACCTATTTTCATGGCCTGTATTATTAGAGGGGGGAGGGGATACATATTTTCATTACCTGTATTATTAGAGGGGGGAGGGGATACATATTTTCATGGTCTGTATTATTAGAGGGGGGAGGGATACCTATTTTCATGGTCTGTATTATTAGAGGGGGAGGGGATACCTATTTTCATGGTCTGTATTGTTAGAGGGGGAGGGGAAACCTATTTTCATGGTCTGTATTATTAGAGGGGGGAGGGGATACCTATTTTCATGGTCTGTATTATTAGAGGGGGGAGGGGTTACCTATTTTCATGGTCTTTATTATTAGAGGGGATACATATTTTCATGGCCTGTATTATTAGAGGGGGAGGGGATACCTATTTTCATGGTCTGTATTGTTAGAGGGGGAGGGGAAACCTATTTTCATGGTCTGTATTATTAGAGGGGGGAGGGGATACCTATTTTCATGGTCTGTATTATTAGAGGGGAGGGGATACCTATTTTCATGGTCTGTATTATTAGAGGGGGGAGGGGTTACCTATTTTCATGGTCTCTATTATTAGAGGGGGGAGGGGATACATATTTTCATGGCCTGTGATATTATTAGAGGGGGAGGGGATACCTATTTTCATGGCCTGTATTATTAGAAGGGGGAGGGGATACCTATTTTCATGGCCTGTATTATTAGAGGGGGGAGGGGATACCTATTTTCATGGCCTGTATTATTGGGGGGGAGGGGATACCTATTTTCATGGCCTGTATTATTAGAGGGGGAGGGGACACCTATTTTCATGGTCCGTATTATTAGAGGGGGAGGGGATACATATTTTCATGGCCTGTATTAATAGAGGGGGAGGGGACACCTATTTTCATGGTCCGTATTATTAGAGGGGGAGGGGATACCTATTTTCATGGCCTGTATTATTAGAGGGGGGAGGGGATACCTGTTTTCATGGCCTGTATTATTAGAGGGGGGAGGGGATACCTATTTTCATGGCCTGTATTATTAGAGGGGGGAGGGGATACATATTTTCATTACCTGTATTATTAGAGGGGGGAGGGGATACCTATTTTCATGGCCTGTATTATTAGAGGGGGGAGGGGATATCTATTTTCATGGCCTGTATTATTAGAGGGGGGAGGGGATACCTATTTTCATGGCCTGTATTATTAGAGGGGGGAGGGGATACCTATTTTCATGGCCTGTATTATTAGGGGGGAGGGGATACCTATTTTCATGGCCTGTATTATTAGAGGGGGGAGGGGATACCTATTTTCATGGCCTGTATTATTAGGGGGGGAGGGGATACCTATTTTCATGGCCTGTATTATTAGAGGGGGAGGGGAAACCTATTTTCATGGTCTGTATTATTAGAGGGGGGAGGGGATACCTATTTTCATGGTCTGTATTATTAGAGGGGGGAGGGGTTACCTATTTTCATGGTCTTTATTATTAGAGGGGGGAGGGGATACATATTTTCATGGTCTTTATTATTAGAGGGGGGAGGGGATACATATTTTCATGGCCTGTATTATTAGAGGGGGGAGGGGATACCTATTTTCATGGTCTGTATTATTAGAGGGGAGGGGATACCTATTTTCATGGTCTCTATTATTAGAGGGGGGAGGGGATACATATTTCATGGCCCGTGATATTATTAGAGGGGGAGGGGATACCTATTTTCATGGCCTGTATTATTAGAAGGGGGAGGGGATACCTATTTTCATGGCCTGTATTATTAGAGGGGGGAGGGGATACCTATTTTCATGGCCTGTATTATTGGGGGGGAGGGGATACCTATTTTCATGGCCTGTGTTATTAGAGGGGGAGGGGACACCTATTTTCATGGTCCGTATTATTAGAGGGGGAGGGGATACCTATTTTCATGGCCTGTATTATTAGAGGGGGGAGGGGATACCTATTTTCATGGCCTGTATTATTAGAGGGGGGAGGGGATACATATTTTCATTACCTGTATTATTAGAGGGGGGGGGGGGATACATATTTTCATGGTCTGTATTATTAGGGGGGGAGGGGATACCTATTTTCATGGCCTGTATTATTAGAGGGGGGAGGGTATATCTATTTTCATGGCCTGTATTATTAGAGGGGGGAGGGGATACCTATTTTCATGGTCTGTATTATTAGAGGGGGGAGGGGATACCTATTTTCATGGTCTGTATTATTAGAGGGAGGAGGGGATACCTATTTTCATGGCCTGTATTATTAGAGGGGGGAGGGGATACCTATTTTCATGGCCTGTATTATTAGAGGGGGGAGGGGATACATATTTTCATGGTCTGTATTATTAGGGGGGGAGGGGATACCTATTTTCATGGTCTGTATTATTAGAGGGGGGAGGGGATACCTATTTTCATGGTCTGTATTATTAGAGGGGGGAGGGGATACCTATTTTCATGGCCTGTATTATTAGAGGGGGGAGGGGATACATATTTTCATGGTCTGTATTATTAGGGGGGGAGGGGATACCTATTTTCATGGCCTGTATTATTAGAGGGGGAGGGGATATCTATTTTCATGGCCTGTATTATTAGAGGGGGGAGGGGATACCTATTTTCATGGCCTGTATTATTAGAGCGGGGAGGGGATACATATTTTCATTGCCTGTATTATTAGAGGGGGGAGGGGATACCTATTTTCATGGTCTGTATTATTAGAGGGGGGAGGGGATACCTATTTTCATGGTCTGTATTATTAGAGGGAGGAGGGGATACCTATTTTCATGGCCTGTATTATTAGAGGGGGGAGGGGATACCTATTTTCATGGTCTGTATTATTAGAGGGGGGAGGGGATACCTATTTTCATGGCCTGTATTATTAGAGGGGGGAGGGGATACCTATATTCATGGCCTGTATTATTAGAGGGGGGAGGGGATACCTATTTTCATGGTCTGTATTATTAGAGGGGGGAGGGGATACCTATTTTCATGGTCTGTATTATTAGAGGGGGGAGGGGATACCTATTTTCATGGCCTGTATTATTAGAGGGGGGAGGGGATACATATTTTCATGGTCTGTATTATTAGGGGGGGAGGGGATACCTATTTTCATGGCCTGTATTATTAGAGGGGGAGGGGATATCTATTTTCATGGCCTGTATTATTAGAGGGGGGAGGGGATACCTATTTTCATGGCCTGTATTATTAGAGGGGGGAGGGGATACATATTTTCATGACCTGTATTATTAGAGGGGGGAGGGGATACCTATTTTCATGGCCTGTATTATTAGAGGGGGAGGGGATACCTATTTTCATGGTCTGTATTATTAGAGGGGGAGGGGATACCTATTTTCATGGCCTGTATTATTAGAGGGGGGAGGGGATACCTATTTTCATGGCCTGTATTATTAGAGGGGGGAGGGGATACAGGGGGGGAGGGGATACCTATTTTCATGGCCTGTATTATTAGAGGGGGGAGGGGATACCTATTTTCATGGCCTGTATTATTAGAGGGGGGAGGGGATACATATTTTCATGACCTGTATTATTAGAGGGGGGAGGGGATACATATTTTCATGGTCTGTATTATTAGGGGGGGAGGGGATACCTATTTTCATGGCCTGTATTATTAGAGGGGGGAGGGGATATCTATTTTCATGGCCTGTATTATTAGAGGGGGGAGGGGATACCTATTTTCATGGCCTGTGATATTATTAGAGGGGGGAGGGGATACCTATTTTCATGGCCTGTATTATTAGGGGGGGAGGGGATACCTATTTTCATGGCCTGTATTATTAAAGGGGGGAGGGGATACCTATTTTCATGGCCTGTATTATTAGAGGGGGGAGGGGATACCTATTTTCATGGCCTGTATTATTAGGGGGGGAGGGGATACTTATTTTCATGGCCTGTATTATTAGAGGGGGGAGGGGATACCTATTTTCATGGCCTGTATTATTAGAGGGGGGAGGGGATACCTATTTTCATGGCCTGTATTATTAGGGGGGGAGGGGATACCTATTTTCATGGCCTGTATTATTAGAGGGGGGAGGGGATATCTATTTTCATGGTCTGTATTATTAGAGGGGAGGGGATACCTATTTTCATGGCCTGTATTATTAGAGGGGGGAGGGGATACCTATTTTCATGGTCTGTATTATTAGAGGGGGAGGGGATACCTATTTTCATGGCCTGTATTATTAGAGGGGGGAGGGGATACCTATTTTCATGGTCTGTATTATTAGAGGGGAGGGGATACCTATTTTCATGGCCTATATTATTAGATGGGGGAGGGGATACCTATTTTCATGGTCTGTATTATTAGAGGGGGAGGGGATACCTATTTTCATGGTCTGTATTATTAGAGGGGGAGGGGATACCTATTTTCATGGCCTGTATTATTAGAGGGGGGAGGGGATACCTATATTCATGGCCTGTATTATTAGAGGGGGGAGGGGATACCTATTTTCATGGTCTGTATTATTAGAGGGGGGAGGGGATACCTATTTTCATGGCCTGTGATATTATTAGAGGGGGGAGGGGATACCTATTTTCATGGTCTGTATTATTAGAGGGGGGAGGGGATACCTATTTTCATGGCCTGTATTATTAGAGGGGGAGGGGATTCCTATTTTCATGGCCTGTATTATTAGGGGGGGAGGGGATACCTATTTTCATGGCCTGTATTATTAGAGGGGGGAGGGGATACCTATTTTCATGGCCTGTATTATTAGAGGGGGGAGGGATACCTATATTCATGGCCTGTATTATTAGAGGGGGGAGGGGATTCCTATTTTCATGGCCTGTGATATTATTAGAGGGGGGAGGGGATACCTATTTTTATGGTCTGTATTATTAGAGGGGGAGGGGATTCCTATTTTCATGGTCTGTATTATTAGACAGGGACTGTGTGACTCCTCCCACCACCGTGTGACTCCTCCCACCACTATTGCGTGACTCCTCCCACCACCATTGCGTGACTCCTCCCACTACCATTGCGTGACTCCTCCCACCACTGTGTGACTCCTCCCACCATCCAGTGACTCCTCCCATCATCACATGACTCCCACATCCTGTGACTCCTCCCACCATCGCGTGACTCCTCCCACCATCCAGTGACTCCTCCCATCATCCCTTGATTCCTTCCACCGTTGTGACTCCTCCCACCACTGTGTGACTCCTCCCACCATCGCGTGACTCCTCCCACCACCGCGTGACTCCTCCCACCATCCAGTGACTCCTCCCATCACCCCTTGATTCCTTCCACCGTTGTGACTCCTCCCACCACTGTGTGACTCCTCCCATCACTGTGTGACTCCTCCCACCACTGTGTGACTCCTCCCGCCATCACGGGGCTCCCACATCCTGTGACTCCTCCCACCATTGTGTGACTCCTCCCACCATCCAGTGACTCCTCCCACATCCCCTGACTCCTCTCACATCCCCTGACTCCTCCCACCGTCCCATGACTCCTCCCACCATCCCGTGACTTCTCCCACCGCCATTGCGTGACTCCTCCCACCACCATCGCGTGACTCCTCCCACCACCATCGCGTGACTCCTCCCACCATCACGTGACTCCTCCCACCATCACGTGACTCCTCCCACCATTCATTGACTCCTCCCACTATCATGTGACTCATCCCACCATCCCGTGACTCATCCCACCATCCCGTGACTCCTCCCACCACTGTGTGACTCCTCCCACCATACCATGACTCCTCCCACCATCCAGTGACTCCTCCCACATCCTGAGTCACCCCTCTTCTCTCTCCTCCAATAGACATCTCACACCCCATTGCGAGACTCCTCCCACCACCATTGCATGACTCCTCCCACCATTGCGTGACCCCCTCCCACCACCATTGCGTGACCCCTCCCACCACCCCGTGACTCCTCCCACCATTGCGAGACTCCTCCCACCACCACTGCGTGACTCCTCCCACCACCCCTGACTCCTCCCACCATCATTTGACTCCTCCCACCATCATGTGACTCCTCCCACCATTGTGTGACTTCTCCCACCACCATTGCGTGACTCCTCCCACCATCCTGTGACTCCTCCCACCACCCAGTGGGAGTGTCTGGGGTCTATTATAGAATTGATCGCTGTAGGTGGTGAATGATTCTAACCAACCAATGTCTTCTGCCGCACCACTGCCCCCACCCCTCTTCTCTCTCCTCCAATAGACATCTCACACCCCAGTGACATCAAATGGAAGGGCACAGCCTTCAATGGTATTGCATGGCTCCTCCCACTTCATTATGGTTTGCCTTTTCTCCTTTCACATGACTGCACCCGCTGGTCTGACTCCTCCCACCATCTCGTGACTCCTCCCACCATCTCGTGACTCCTCCCGCCATCTAGTGCCTCCTCCCACCACCCCGTGACTCCTCCCACTATCATATGACTCCTGTCACCATCCCGTGAATCCTCCCACCCCCGCGTGACTCCTGCCACCATCCCATAACTCCTCCCACTGTTGTGTGACTCCTCCCACCATCGTGTGACTCCTCCAACCACCCCGTGACTCCTCCCACCAACATTGCGTGACTCCTCCCACCACCCTGTGACTCCTCCCACCACGGTGTGCCTCCTCCCACCATCCCGTGACTCCTCCCACCACCCCGTGACTCCTCACAGCATCCTCTGACTCCTCCCACCACCGCGTGACTCCTTCCACCATTGCGTTCTTCCTCCCACCATCACGTGACTCCTCCCACCATTGTGTGACTCCTCCCCCTCCCACTATCCAGTGACTCCTCCCACCCACGTGACTCCTCCCACTATCACATAACTCCTCCCACCCCACGTGACTCCTCCCACCATCAATGGTATTGCATGGCTCCTACAACTTCATTATGGTTTGCCTTTTCTCCTGTCACATGACTGCACCCACTGGTCTGACTCCTCCCACCACCCCTGCCTCCTCCCACCATCATGTGACTCCTCTCACCACCCCGTGACTCCGCCCACCATCCCGTGACTCCTCCCACCGTCGTGGGACTCCTCCAACCACCCCATAACTCCTCCCACCATTGCGAGACTCCTCCCACCGCCATTGCGTGACCCCTCCCACCATCCCGTGACTCCTCCCAACACCCCATGACTCCTCCCACTATCACAAAACTCCTCCCACTGTTGTGTGACTCCTCCCACCATCAATGGTATTGCATGGCTCCTCCCACTTCATTATGGTTTGCCTTTTCTCCTGTCACATGACTGCACCCACTGGTCTGACTCCTCCCACCACCCCTGCATCCGCCCACCATCCCGTGACTCCTCCCACCCCCGCATAACTCCACCCACCATCCCATAACTCCTCCCACCGTCGTGTGACTCCTCCAACCACCATGTAACTCCTCCCACCATTGCGAGACTCCTCCCACCACCATTGCATGACTCCTCCCACCATTTCGTGACTCCTCCCACCACCCTGTGACTCCTCCCACCATCGTGTGACTCCTCCCACCACCATTGCGTGACCCCTCCCACCATCCCGTGACTCCTCCCACCACCCCGTGACTCCTCCCACATCTTTTAACTCCTCCCACCATCGTGTGACTCCTCCCACCATTGCGTGACTTCTCCCACCACCATTGCGTGACTCCTCCCACCATCCCGTGACCAGTGGGAGTGTCTGGGGTCTATTATAGAATTGATCGCTGTAGGTGGTGAATGATTCTAACCAACCAATGTCTTCTGCCGCACCACAGGCCCCACCCCTCTTATCTCTCCTCCAATAGACATCTCACACCCCAGTGACATCAAATGGAAGGGCACAGCCTTCAATGGTATTGCATGGCTCCTCCCACTTCATTATGGTTTGCCTTTTCTCCTGTCACATGACTGCACCCGCTGGTCTGACTCCTCCCACCATCTCGTGACTCCTCCCGCCATCTCGTGCCTCCTCCCACCACCCCGTGACTCCTCCCACTATGATATGACTCCTCTCACCATCCCATAACTCCTGCCACCATCCCATAACTCCTCCCACTGTTGTGTGACTCCTCCCACCATTGCGTGACTCCTCCCGCCACCATTGCGTGACTCCTCCCACCACCATTGAGTGACTCCTCCCACCATCCCGTGTGCCTCCTCCCACCATCCCGTGACTCCTCCCACCACCCCGTGACTCCTCCCAGCATCCTGTGACTCCTCCCATCACCGTGTGACTCCTCCCACCATTGCGTTCTTCCTCCCATCATCACGTGACTCCTCCCACCATCGTGTGACTCCTCCCCCTCCCACTATCACATAACTCCTCCCACCATTGCGAGACTCCTCCCACCACCATTGCATGACTCCTCCCACCATCCTGTGACTCCTCCCACCATCATTTGACTCCTCCCACCATAGTGTGACTCCTCCCATCATTGCGTGACCCCTCCCACCATCCTGTGACTCCTCCCACCACCCCTTGACTCCTCCCACTATCACATAACTCCCACTGTTGTGTGATTCCTCCCACCATCAATGGTATTGCATGGCTCCTCCCACTTCAATATGGTTTGCCTTTTCTCCTGTCACATGACTGCACCCACTGGTCTGACTCCTCCCACCACCCCTGCCTCCTCCCACCATCATGTGACTCCTCACCACCCCGTGACTCCGCCCACCATCCCGTGACTCCTCCCACCCCCGCATGACTCCACCCACCATTCCATAACTCCTCCCACCGTCGTGTGACTCCGCCAACCACCCCGTAACTCCTCTCACCATTGCGAGACTCCTCCCACCACCATTGCATGACTCCTCCCACCACGCTGTGACTCCTCCCACCACCCTATGACTCCTCCCACCATCATTTGACTCCTCCCACCATAGTGTGACTCCTCCCATCATTGCGTGACCCCTCCCACCATCCCGTGACTCCTCCCACCATTGCGAGCCTCCTCCCACCACCACTGCGTGACTCCTCCCACCACCCCCTGACTCCTCCCACCATATTTTAACTCCTCCCACCATCTTGTGACTCCTTCCACCATTGCGTGACTTCTCCCACCACCATTGCGTGACTCCTCCCACCATCCCGTGACTCCTCCCACCACCCAGTGGGAGTGTCTGGGGTCTATTATAGAATTGATCGCTGTAGGTGGTGAATGATTCTAACCAACCAATGTCTTCTGCCGCACCACAGGCCCCACCCCTCTTCTCTCTCCTCCAATAGACATCTCACACCCCAGTGACATCAAATGGAAGGGCACAGCCTTCAATGGTATTGCATGGCTCCTCCCACTTCATTATGGTTTGTCTTTTCTCCTGTCACATGACTGCACCCGCTGGTCTGACTCCTCCCACCACCCCGCGACTCCTCCCACCACCCAGTGACTCCTCCCACCATTGTGTGACTCTTCCCACCACCATTGCGTGACTCCTCCCACCACCATTGCGTGACTCCTCCCACCACCATTGCGTGACTCCTCCCACCATCCTTTGACTCCTCCCGCCATCCGGTGACTCCTCCCACCATCCCGTGACTCCTCCTACCACCCAGTGGGAGTGTCTGGGGTCTATTATAGAATTGATCGCTGTAGGTGGTGAATGATTCTAACCAACCAATGTCTTCTGCCGCACCATAGGCCCCACCCCTCTTCTCTCTCCTCCAATAGGCATCTCACACCCCAGTGACATCAAATGGAAGGGCACAGCCTTCAATGGTATTGCATGGCTCCTCCCACTTCATTATGGTTTGCCTTTTCTTCTGTCACATGACTGCACCCGCTGGTCTGACTCCTCCCGCCATCTCGTGACTCCTCCCCCCACCCCGTGTCTCCTCCCACTTTCATGTGACTCCTCTCACCATCCTGTGACTCCTCCCAACCCCGCGTGACTCCTCCCATCCTCCCATAACTCCTCCCACTGTTGTTTGACTCCTCCAACCAACCCGTGACTCCTCCCACCACCATTGCGTGACTCCTCCCACCACCATTGCGTGACTCCTGCCACCACCCCGTGACTCCTCCCACCACCATTGAGTGACTCCTCCCACCACCAGCGCGTGACTCCTCCCACCAGCGCGTGACTCCTCCCACCACCCCGTGACTCCTCCCACCACCCCGTGACTCCTCCCACCATCATGTGACTCCAACCACCATTGCGTGACTCCTCCAACCACCATTGCGTGACTCCTCCCACCATCATGTGACTCCTCCAACCACCATTGCGTGACTCCTCCAACCACCATTGCATGACTCCTCCCACCATCCCATAACTCCTCCCACCGTCGTGTGACTCCTCCCACCACCCCGTGACTCCTCTCACCATTGCGTTCTTCCCACCATCACGTGACTCCTCCCACTATCCCGTGACTCCTCCCACCACCCCGTGACTCCTCCCACTATCACATAACACCTCCCACTGTTGTGTGACTCCTCCCACCATGAATGGTATTGCATGGCTCCTCCCACTTCATTATGGTTTGCCTTTTCTCCTGTCACATGACTGCACCCACTGGTCTGACTCCTCCCACCACCCCTGCCTCCTCCCACAATCATGTGACTCATCTCACCACCCCGTGACTCCGCCCACCATCCCGTGACTCCTCCCACCGTCTTGTGACTCCTCCAACCACCCCGTAACTCCTTCCATCATTGCGAGACTCCTCCCACCACCATCTCGTGACTCCTCCCACCACCATGTGACTCCTCCCACCACCGTGTGACTCCTCCCACCACCATTGCGTGACTCCTCCCACCATCATTGCGTGACCCCTCCCACCATCCAGTGACTCCTCCCACCACCCCGTGACTCCTCCCACCATTGCGAGACTCCTCCCACCACGACGACGTGACTCCTCCCACCACCCCCTGACTCCTCCCACCATCGTGTGACTCCTCCCACCATTGCGTGACTTGTATTATAGAATTGATCGCTGTAGGTGGTGAATGATTCTAACCAACCAATGTCTTCTGCTGCACCACAGCCCCCACCCCTCTTCTCTCTCCTCCAATAGACATCTCACACCCCAGTGACATGAAATGGAAGGGCACAGCCTTCAATGGTATTGCATTGCTCCTCCCACTTCATTATGGTTTGCCTTTTCTCCTGTCACCTGACTGCACCCACTGAGCTGACTCCTCCCACCATCGCGTGACTCCTCTCACCACCTCGTGCCTCCGCCCACCATCCCTTGACTCCTCCCATCCCCGCGTGACTCCTCCCACCATCCCATAACTCCTCCCACTGTTGTGTGACTCCTCCCACCGTCGTGTGACTCCTCCAACCACCCTGTGACTCCTCCCACCATTGCGAGACTCCTCCCACCACCATTGCGTGACTCCTCCCACCACCCCGTGACTCCTCCCACCACCCAGTGGGAGTGTCTGGGGTCTATTATAGAATTGATCGCTGTAGGTGGTGAATGATTCTAACCAACCAATGTCTTCTGCCGCACCATAGGCCCCACCCCTCTTCTCTCTCCTCCAATAGACATCTCACACCCCAGTGACATCAAATGGAAGGGCACAGCCTTCACTGGTATTGCATGGCTCCTCCCACTTCATTATGGTTTGCCTTTTCTCCTGTCACCTGACTGCACCTGCTGAGCTGACTCCTCCCGCCATCTCGTGACTCCTCCCGAACTCTCGTGACTCCTCCCGCCATCTCGTGCCTCCTCCCACCACCCCGTGACTGTATATTGTATATGGCCTCTCTGACTTCTCTACTCTTTGTATAAAGCATCCTCCCTCTTCTTTCTTACCCCAGGCCCTTTCTGTCCAGTCTGTCTGTTCTGTATAATTATATTATATTATCACATTATGTGTGTATGCGCGGGGAGGAGCACGGGGACGGGGAAGGTAAAAGTGTCATTTGCATTCGGGATAGAGGAGGAGGAGCCGTAGTGCAGAGGGATGGATAGGCGGAGTTCCGATCTGCGCCGACAGGCAGTGGGAGCCGATCTCCGCACAATACCATGACTCCTCCAAGCATCCTGTGACTCCTCCCACCATCCTGTGACTCCTCCCACCATCCCATGACTCCTCCCACTATCGTGTGGCTCCCCCACCATCGTGTGACTCCTCCCACCTTCATGTGACTCCTCCCACCATCCCGTGGCTCCTCCCACCATCCCGTGACTCATCTCTCCGGGGTCCAGCGATGGGTGATCCATCCACTTGCAGTGGGATCTTTAAAATGGAGGGGAGGATGGAGGTAGTATAGCGGAGGTTTTTATGTGGCTCTGCCGCAGCCACCAGTCTATGTGTGGCTAAATGATTATCCCATTAGAGGTAATGACAGGGTGGCTAATGGCCTGTATTATTAGAGGGGGAGGGGACACCTATTTTCATGGCCTGTATTATTAGAGGGGGGAGGGGATACCTATTTTCATGGCATGTATTATTAGAAGGGGGAGGGGATACCTATTTTCATGGCATGTGATATTAGAGGGGGAGGGGATACCTATTTTCATTTTAATTCCTATTTTGTAGTGCGGTTCCTCCGTTCCAGCCTATGAGGTCAGTTCACCAATCACCCCCTGACAGATCTACCCCTACAATAGGGGGGGGGGCAGAGACGCCCCTCCCAGTGGGAGTGTCTGGGGTCTATTATAGAATTGATCGCTGTAGGTGGTGAATGATTCTAACCAACCAATGTCTTCTGCCGCACCACAGGCCCCACCCCTCTTCTCTCCTCCAATAGACATCTCACACCCCAGTGACATCAAATGGAAGGGCACAGACTTCAATGGTATTGCATGGCTCCTCCCACTTCATTATGGTTTGCCTTTTCTCCTGTCACATGACTGCACCCGCTGGTCTGACTCCTCCCACCACAGCGCGACTCCTCCCAGCATACCGTGTTTCCTCCCACCACCCCGTGACTCCTTCCACCACCCCATGACTCCTCTCACCATCATGTGACTCCTCACCCTCCCACCATCCCGTGACTCCTCCTAGCATCCCGTGAATCCTCCCACCACCATGTGACTCCTCCCACCACCGTGTGACTCCTCCCACCATTGCGTGACTCCTCCCACCAGCGCGTGACTCCACACCCTCCCACGTGACTCCTCCCACCATCCCAAAACTCCTCGCACTGTTGTGTGACTCCTCCCACCATCGTGCGACTCCTCCAACCACCCCGTGACTCCTCCCACCATTGCGTGACTCCTCCCACCATCCCGTGACTCCTCCCACCACTGCGTGACAACTCCCACCAGCGCGTGACTCCTCCCACTATCCCGTGACTCCTCCCACCACCACGTGCCTCCTCCCACCATCACCTGACTCCTCTCACCATCATGTGACTCCTCCCACCATCGCGTGACTCCTCACCCTCCCACCATCCCGTGACTCCTCCCACCCCCGCGTGATTCCTCCCACCATCACATAACTCATCCCACTGTTGTGTGACTCCTCCCACCATCGTGTGACTCCTCCAACCACCTCGTGACTCTTCCCACCACCCTTGACTCCTCCCACCATCGTGTGGCTCCTCCCACCATCATGTGACTCCTCCCACCACCGTGTGACTCCCACATCCCGTGACTCTTCCCACCATCCCGTGGCTCCTCCCACCATCCCGTGACTCATCTCTCCGGGGTCCAGCGATGGGTGATCCATCCACTTGCAGTGGGATCTTTAAAATGGAGGGGAGGATGGAGGTAGGATAGCGGAGGTTTTTATGTGGCTCTGCCGCAGCCACCAGTCTATGTGTGGCTAAATGATTATCCCATTAGAGGTAATGACAGGGTGGCTAATGGTCTGTATTATTAGAGGGGGAGGGGACACCTATTTTCATGGTCTGTATTATTAGAGGGGGGAGGGGATACCTATTTTCATGGCCTGTATTATTAGAGGGGGGAGGGGATACCTATTTTCATTTTATTTCCTATTTTGTGGTGCGGTTCCTCCGTTCCAGCCTATGAGGTCAGTTCAGCAATCACGCCCTGACCGATCTACCCCTACAATAGGGGGGTGGGGGCAGAGACGCCCCTCCCAGTGGGAGTGTCTGAGGTCTATTATAGAATTGATCGCTGTAGGTGGTGAATGATTCTAACCAACCAATGTCTTCTGCCGCACCACAGGCCCCACCCCTCTTCTCTCTCCTCCAATAGACATCTCTCACCCCAGTGACATCAAATGGAAGGGCACAGCCTTCAATGGTATTGCATGGCTCCTCCCACTTCATTATGGTTTGCCTATTCTCCTGTCACATGACTGCACCCGCTGGTCTGACTCCTCCCACCATCTCGTGACTCCTCCCACCATCTCGTGCCTTCTGCCACCACCCCGTGACTCCTCCCACTATCATATGACTCCTCTCACTATCCCGTGAATCCTCCCACCCCACGTGACTCCTGTCACCATCCCATAACTCCTCCCACTGTTGTGTGACTCCTCCCACCACCATTGCGTGACTCCTCCCACCACCATTGCGTTACTCCTCCCACCACCATTGCGTGACTCCTCCCACCACCGTGTGCCTCCTCCCACCATCCAGTGACTCCTCCCACCATCTTGTGACTCCTCCCCCTCCCACTATCCCGTGACTCCTCCCACCCCACGTGACTCCTCCCACTATCACATAACTCCTCCCACTGTTGTGTGACTCCTCCCACCATCAATGGTTTTGCATGACTCCTCCCACTTCATTATGGTTTGCCTTTTCTCCTGTCACATGACTGCACCCACTGGTCTGACTCCTCCAACCACCCCATGACTCCTCCCACCACCATTGTGTGACTCCTCCCACCATCCCGTGACTACTCCCGCTACCCCGTGACTCCTCCCACCATCGTGTGACTCCTCCCACCATTGCTTGACTTCTCCCACCACCATTGTGTGATTCCTCCCACCATCATGTGACTCCTCCCACCATCCTGTGACTCCTCCTACCACCCAGTGGGAGTGTCTGGGGTCTATTATAGAATTGATCGCTGTAGGTGGTGAATGATTCTAACCAACCAATGTCTTCTGCGGCACCACAGGCCCCACCCCACTTCTCTCTCCTCCAATAGACATCTCACACCCCAGTGACATCAAATGGAAGGGCACAGCCTTCAATGGTATTGCATGGCTCCTCCCACTTCATTATGGTTGGCTCTTTTTCCTGTCACCTGACTGCACCCGCTGAGCTGACTCCTCCCACCATCACGTGACTCCTCCCACCATCCAGTGACTCCTCCCACCATCCCGTGACTCCTCCCACCATCACGTGACTCCTCCCACCATCACGTGACTCCTCCCACCATCGTGTGACTCCTCACCCTACCACCATCCCGTGAATCCTACCACCATCACATAACTCCTCCCACTGTTGTGTGACTCCTCCCAACATCGTGAGACTCCTCCCACCACCCGTAACTCCTCCCACCCCCATGTGACTCCTACCGCCATCCCATAACTCCCCCACTGTTGTTTGACTCCTCCCACAACCCAGTGATTCCTCCCACCATTGTGTGGCTAATGGCCTGTATTATTAGAGGGGGGAGGGGACACCTATTTTCATGGTCTGTATTATTAGAGGGGGGAGGGGATACCTATTTTAATTTTATTTCCTATTTTGTGGTGCGGTTCCTCCGTTCCAGCCTATGAGGTCAGTTCACCAATCACCCCCTGACAGATCTACCCCTACAATAGGGGGTGGGGGCAGAAACGTCCCTCCCAGTGGGAGTGTCTGGGGTCTATTTTAGAATTGATCGCTGTAGGTGGTGAATGATTCTAACCAACCAATGTCTTCTGCCGCACCACAGGCCCCACCCCTCTTCTCTCTCCTCCAATAGACATCTCACACCCCAGTGACATCAAATGCAAGGGCACAGCCTTCAATGGTATTACATGGCTCCTCCCACTTCATTATGGTTTGCCTTTAATCCTGTCACATGACTGCACCCGCTGGTCTGACTCCTCCCACCATCTCGTGACTCCTCCCACCACCCAGTGACTCCTCCCACCATTGCGTGACTCCTCCCACCACCCCGTGACTCCTCCCACTATCATATGACTCCTCTCACCATCCCATAACTCCTCCCACTTTTGTGTGACTCCTCCCACCATTGCATGACTCCTTCCACCACCATTGCGTGACTCCTCCCACCACCCCGTGACTCCTCCCACCACCGTGTGCCTCCTCCCACCATCCCGTGACTCCTCCCACCACCCCATGACTCCTCCCACCACCGCGTGACTCCCCCCACCATTGCGTTCTTCCTCCCACCATCGTGTGACTCCTCCCACCATCGTGTGACTCCTCCCACCAGCGTGTGACTCCTCCCACCAGTGCGTGACTCCTCTCACCACCCCGTGACTCCTCCCACCATCATGTGACTCCTCCCACCATCGCGTGACTCCTCACCCTACCACCATCCCGTGAATCCTACCACCATCACATAACTCCTCCCACTGTTGTGTGACTCCTCCCAACATCGTGAGACTCCTCCCACCACTCGTAACTCCTCCCACCCCCATGTGACTCCTACCGCCATCCCATAACTCCCCCACTGTTGTTTGACTCCTCCCACAACCCAGTGATTCCTCCCACCATTGTGTGGCTAATGGCCTGTATTATTAGAGGGGGGAGGGGACACCTATTTTCATGGTCTGTATTATTAGAGGGGGGAGGGGATACCTATTTTAATTTTATTTCCTATTTTGTGGTGCGGTTCCTCCGTTCCAGCCTATGAGGTCAGTTCACCAATCACCCCCTGACAGATCTACCCCTACAATAGGGGGTGGGGGCAGAAACGTCCCTCCCAGTGGGAGTGTCTGGGGTCTATTTTAGAATTGATCGCTGTAGGTGGTGAATGATTCTAACCAACCAATGTCTTCTGCCGCACCACAGGCCCCACCCCTCTTCTCTCTCCTCCAATAGACATCTCACACCCCAGTGACATCAAATGCAAGGGCACAGCCTTCAATGGTATTACATGGCTCCTCCCACTTCATTATGGTTTGCCTTTAATCCTGTCACATGACTGCACCCGCTGGTCTGACTCCTCCCCCCAATCTCGTGACCCCTCCCACCACCCCGTGACTCCTCCCACCACCCCGTAACTCCTCCCACTATCATATGACTCCTCTCACCATCCCATAACTCCTCCCACTTTTGTGTGACTCCTCCCACCATTGCATGACTCCTCCCACCACCATTGCGTGACTCCTCCCACCACCCCGTGACTCCTCCCACCACCCCGTGACTCCTCCCACCACCGCGTGACTCCCCCCACCATTGCGTTCTTCCTCCCACCATCACGTGACTCCTCTCCTCCCACTATCCCGTGACTCCTCCCACCCCACGTGACTCCTCCCACTATCACATAACTCCTCCCACTGTTGTGTGACTCCTCCCACCATCAATGGTATTGCATGGCTCCTCCCACTTCATTATTGTTTGCCTTTTCTCCTGTCACATGACTGCACCCACTGGTCTGACTCCTCCCACCACCCCTGCCTCCTCCCACCATCATGTGACTCCTCCCACCCCCGCATGACTCCACCCACCATCCCATAACTCCTCCCGCCGTCGTGTGACTCCTCAAACCACCTCGTAACTCCTCCTACCATTGCGAGACTCCTCCCACCACCATTGCATGACTCCTCCAAACATCACGTGACTCCTCCCACCACCCCGTGACTCCTCCCACTATCACATAACTCCTCCCACTGTTGTGTGACTCCTCCCACCATCAATGGTATTGCATGGCTCCTCCCACTTCATTATGGTTTGCCTTTTCTCCTGTCACATGACTGCACCCACTGGTCTGACTCCACCCACCACCCCTGCCTCCTCCCACCATCATGTGACTCCTCTCACCACCCCGTGACTCTGCCCACCATCCAGTGACTCCTCCCACCCCCACATGACTCCACCCACCATCCCATAACTCCTCCCACCGTCGTGTGACTCCTCCAACCACCCCGTAACTCCTCCCACCATTGCGAGACTCCTCCCACCACCATTGCATGACTCCTCCCACCACCCTGTGACTCCTCCCACCATAATTTGACTCCTCCCACCATCGTGTGACCCCTCCCACCATCCCGTGACTCCTCCCACCACCGCGTGACTCCTCCCATCATTGCGAGACTCCTCCCACCACCACTTGTTGACTCCTCCCACCATCATTTGACTCCTCCCACCATTGCGTGACTTCTCCGACCACCATTGCGTGACTCCTCCCACCATCCCGTGATTCCTCCCACCACCCATTGGGAGTGTCTGGGGTCTATTATAGAATTGATCGCTGTAGGTGGTGAATGATTCTAACCAACCAATGTCTTCTGCCGCACCACAGGCCTCACCCCTCTTCTCTCTCCTCCAATAGATATCTCACACCTCAGTGACATCAAATGGAAGGGCACAGCCTTCAATGGTATTACATTGCTCCTCCCACTTCATTATGGTTTGCCTTTTCTCCTGCCACATGACTGCACCCGCTGGTCTGACTCCTCCCACCATCCCGTGACTCCTCCCACCACCCAGTGACTCTTCCCACCATTGTGTGACTTCTCCCACCACCATTGCGTGACTCCTCCCACCACCATTGCGTGACTCCTCCCACCACCCCTGCCTCCTCCCACCATCATGTGACTCCTCCAACCACCCCGTAACTCCTCCCACCATTGCGAGACTCCTCCCACCACCATTACATGACTCCTCCCACCATCTCGTGACTCCTCCCACCACCCTGCGACTCATCCCACCATCATTTGACTCCTCCCACCATTGCGTGACTCCTCCCACCACCATTGCGTGACCCCTCCCACCATCCCGTGACTCCTCCCACCACCCCGTGACTCCTCCCACCACCATTGCGTGACCCCTCCCACCATCCCGTGACTCCTCCCACCACCCCGTGACTCCTCCCACCATTGCGAGACTCCTCCCACCACTGCGTGACTCCTCCCACCACCCCGTGACTCCTCCCACCATTGCGTGACCTCTCCCACCACCATTGCGTGACTCCTCCCACCATCCCGTGACTCCTCCCACCACCCAGTGGGAGTGTCTGGGGTCTATTATAGAATTGATCGCTGTAGGTGGTGAATGATTCTAACCAACCAATGTCTTCTGCTGCACCACAGGCCCCACCCCTCTTCTCTCTCCTCCAATAGACATCTCACACCCCAGTGACATCAAATTTAAAGGCACAGCCTTCAATGGTATTGCATGGCTCCTCCCACTTCATTATGGTTTGCCTTTTCTCCTGTCACCTGACTGCACCCACTGAGCTGACTTCTCCCGCCATCGCGTGACTCCTCTCACCCCCGCGTGACTCCTACCACCATCCCATAACTCCTCCCACTGTTGTGTGACTCCTCCCACCGTCGTGTGACTCCTCCAACCACCCTGTGACTCCTCCCACCATTGCGTGACTCCTCCCACCACCATTGCGTGACTCCTCCCACCATTGCGTGACTCCTCCCACCATCGTGTGACTCCTCCCACCATTGCGTGACTTCTCCCACCATTGCGTGACTCCTCCCACTATCACATAACTCCTCCCACTGTTGTGTGACTCCTCCCACCATCAATGGTATTGCATGGCTCCTCCCACTTCATTATGGTTTGCCTTTTCTCCTGTCACATGACTGCACCCACTGGTCTGACTCCTCCCACCACCCCTGCCTCCTCCCACCATCATGTGACTCACCACCCCGTGACTCCGCCCACCACCATTGCATGACTCCTCCCACCACCCTGTGACTCCTCCCACCATCGTGTGACCCCTCCCACCATCCCGTGACTCCTCCCACCACCCCGTGACTCCTCCCACTATCACATAACACCTCCCACTGTTGTGTGACTCCTCCCACCATGAATGGTATTGCATGGCTCCTCCCACTTCATTATGGTTTGCCTTTTCTCCTGTCACATGACTGCACCCACTGGTCTGACTCCTCCCACCACCCCTGCCTCCTCCCACAATCATGTGACTCCTCTCACCCCCCCGTGACTCCGCCCACCATCCCGTGACTCCTCCCACCGACGTGTGACTCCTCCAACCACCCTGTGACTCCTCCCACCACCATTGCGTGACTCCTCCCACCACCATTGCGTGACTCCTCCCACCACCATTGCGTGACCCCTCCCACCATCCAGTGACTCCTCCCACCACCCAGTGACTCCTCCCACCATTGCGAGACTCCTCCCACCACCCCTGACTCCTCCCACCATCATGTGACTCCTCCCACCATTGCGTGACTTGTATTATAGAATTGATCGCTGTAGGTGGTGAATGATTCTAACCAACCAATGTCTTCTGCTGCACCACAGCCCCCACCCCTCTTCTCTCTCCTCCAATAGACATCTCACACCCCAGTGACATGAAATGGAAGGGCACAGCCTTCAATGGTATTGCATTGCTCCTCCCACTTCATTATGGTTTGCCTTTTCTCCTGTCACCTGACTGAACCCACTGAGCTGACTCCTCCCACCATCGCATGACTCCTCTCACCACCTCGTGACTCCGCCCACCATCCCTTGACTCCTCCCACCCCGCGTGACTCCTCCCACCATCCCATAACTCCTCCCACTGTTGTGTGACTCCTCCCACCGTCGTGTGACTCCTCCAACCACCCTGTGACTCCTCCCACCATTGCAAGACTCCTCCCACCACCATTGCGTGACTCCTCCCACCACCCCGTGACTCCTCCCACCATCCTTTGACTCCTCCCACCATCATGTGACTCCTCCCACGATTGTGTGACTTCTCCCACCACCATTGTGTGACTCCTCCCACCATCCCGTGACTCCTCCCACCACCCAGTGGGAGTGTCTGGGGTCTATTATAGAATTGATCGCTGTAGGTGGTGAATGATTCTAACCAACCAATGTCTTCTGCCGCACCATAGGCCCCACCCCTCTTCTCTCTCCTCCAATAGACATCTCACACCCCAGTGACATCAAATGGAAGGGCACAGCCTTCACTGGTATTGCATGGCTCCTCCCACTTCATTATGGTTTGCCTTTTCTCCTGTCACATGACTACACGCGCTGGTCTGACTCCTCCCACCATCTCATGACTCCTCCCACCATCTCATGACTCCTCCCACCATCTCGTGACTCCTCCCACCATCTCATGACTCCATCTCGTGCCTCCTCCCACCACCCCATGCCTCCTCCCACCACCCCGTGACTCCTCCCACTATCATATGACTCCTCTCACCATCCCGTGAATCCTCCCACCCCCACGTGACTCCTGCCACCATCCCATAACTCCTCCCACTGTTGTGTGACTCCTCCCACCATCGTGTGACTCCTCCATCCACCCCGTGACTCCTCCCACCACCATTGCGTGACTCCTCCCGTGCATCCTGCCTGTGGCCAATCATAGCTCAGGCTGTGTAGTGCACGCCCCACACTATATAAGGCCGCCTTTGAGGCGGCCTCGTGTAGTGTGTTGGCATCTGAATCAGTGGGTGTTCTGTGTACCTTCAACACAGTACACACCGATCGTTTTTGGCTGATTTCCTATCTTGCTGTTGTGTAGTGGTTATTGTCTGTGCCCTGACCGCAGTATACACCACTATATTCACCTCACCTATATAGCTAGTGATCTATCTTTAATAATAGAGCTTGCAGTCAGTAGTGGCAGGAGATAGTGCGTGCTGTCTGCGTGCTCTGTACCCAGTACATACCACTATAATCCACCTACATAGCTGTTCTCTATTTGAGCCCAATTGCCATCTGCAGGAGTTATTGGAAGTTGTGTGTGCCTCCAGCACAGCACAGTATACATCTGTATATACCCCTTTATCTCTGCTGTTCTATAAAAAAGGCATCTGCAGGAGTTAGTGGGTGCTGTGTGCCTCCAGCACAATATAAACTACCCAACTACTGTTTTACCCAACTCCCTTCAGGCCATTACCATGTCTGGAAGGCCAGCAAGGAGAGGCAGACAGGCGCGAGCCGATAAAAGAGGGCAAGCAGGCTCTGTGTCTAGAGACAACAGTGCTGGTCGTGGACGCGGTGCATTGTCATCAGCACGTGGCCATGGGACATGCTTGTCCTTCTTTTCTGCAGCTGGACATGTTGAACCGCAACATGCCAACGACTTGGTAGAGTGGATGACCAAGCCCTCTTCATCCTCCTCATCCTCTCTCACCCAGTCTCAGGGTAGTAGCAAAGCAGCTGCCAACGCATCGTCTTCCCTCCTCTCAATGTCATCATCAGTGACTCCTTCCCTAGACCCACCACGTCCTCCTGAGGAGTCTCCTGAACTCTTTGAGCACAGTGTTGGGTACATGCTCCAGGAGGATGCCCAGTGTTTGGTGGGCTCTGATGATGACACTCAGCTAGAGGAAGGCAGTAGCATGAGTGCAGAGAGAGGGGATGCTCAAGAAGGACAGCAATCTGGCAGTCATGTTCCACAAGCTGCAGCATACTGCCAGGTTTGCTACAGCGATGAAGAGGGAGGGGATGATGAGGGCACTGACTCCACGTGGGTGCCTGGAAGGAGGGAGGAGGAGGAGGAGGCACATGTCCAACGAGGCAGGATGCCCTCCGGGGGCCAGCTTAGGGGCAGCACACCGACTGAATCACACCGCAGAGCTCCGCCTGCGCAGATCGCTTCCTCTGCGCGTTATTCTAAAAGTTCTTTGGTGTGGGCCTTTTTTGAGACGAGTGCATCAGATCGCACCGCTGCTATTTGCAACATATGTCTCAAGCGTATCTCACGTGGCCAAAACATCAGCCGCTTGGGCACCACATGCTTGACCAGACATATGTTGACCTGCCATGCAGCTCGTTGGCAAGCGTACCTCAAAGACCCACACCAAAGAACAAAGCGGACCTCTCCTTGCTCCTCATCAGCTGGCATCTCCAACCCCACTAGACCTTCAGTCCTCTCTGAAACCTGCTCTGAGAGGAATGAAGGTGTAGAATTAGGTGTGTCACAGCCAAGTGCTTCCGGGAACTCTGCTAGTGGTACATCCACATCCGATTATAGCAGGCAAATGTCCCTGTCCCAGCTGCTGGACCGGCGGAAGAAGTTTACTCCCAGCCATCCACATGCCCAGCGGTTGAATGCTAGCTTGGCTAAATTGCTAGCACTTCAACTGCTGCCTTTTCAGTTGGTAGACTCGGCCCCCTTCCGTGAGTTTGTACAATGTGCGGTTCCTCAGTGGCAGGTCCCCAAACGCCACTTTTTCTCATGGAAGGCGATTCCGGCTCTCTACCGGCATGTGGAAGGCAATGTCCTTGCCTCGCTGGACAGGGCGGTCAGCGGTAAGGTGCATATTACCGCTGACTCATGGTCCAGCAGGCATGGACAGGGACGTTACCTGTCTTTCACGGCCCATTGGGTCACTCTTCTGGCTGCTGGGAAGGATGCAGGACAAGGTGCAGTAGTGTTGGAGGTTGTTCCGCCACCACGCCTCCAAAATGCTACTATTGGTTGTGACACACCTCTCTCCTCCACCCCGTCCTCTTCTTCTTCTTCCATGGCCTCTTCCAGTGCTCTGTCCTCAGAACCAGCGGTGCTCCGTAGGCGTTGCAGGGGCTACGCAAGTACGCAGGCAAAACGATGCCATGCCGTGCTTGCGCTGGTTTGTTTGGGGGACAGGAGCCACACTGGGGCGGATGTTTTGTCAGCTCTGCAGGGGCAGGCCGAGAGGTGGTTGACGCCACGCCAGCTTAAGCCAGGAATGGTGGTTTGCGACAATGGCACCAACCTCCTCTCTGCCCTCCGACAGGGACAACTGACCCATGTGCCCTGTGTAGCTCACGTCCTTAACCTGGTGGTGCAGCGGTTCTTGGGCAGGTACCCCGGCTTACAGGATGTCCTGAAGCAGGCCAGGAGAGTCTGTGTGCATTTCCGCCGATCATTTAATGCCTGTGCTCGGCTGGCTGAGCTCCAAAAGGAGTTGAACCTGCCCAAGAACCGCCTTATATGTGACATGCCCACCAGATGGAACTCAACATTGGCCATGCTGCAGCGGCTGCACACGCAGCAGAGGGCCATCAATGAGTACCTGTGCGACTACGGCACCAGGACAGGGTCAGGGGAGCTTGCTTTTTTCTCACCACGCCAGTGGGGCATGATCAGGGATGCATGCACTGTCCTGTCACCGTTTGAGGAGGCCACAAGGATGGTGAGCAGTGACAGTGCATGCATCAGTGACACTGTACCTCTTGTCCACCTCTTGGAGCATACGCTGCGTGGAATAATGGACAGGGCACTTGAGGCAGAACAGAGGCAGGAAGAGGAGGACTTCCTTGCCTCTCAAGGCCCCCTTTATCCAGACAGTGTTCCTGCTGTGCCACCCATCACACAGGAAGAGGAAGAGGAGGAGGAGGATGATTGTGTCAGCATGGAGGTGGAGGCTGGCACTCAGCATCAGCAGCAGCAGCAGCAGTCTTATAGGGATGATTTACAGTCCCAAGAAACACGTGGACTTGTACGTGGCTGGGAGGAGGTAGCTGCGGATCATGTTGTCCTTAGTGACCCAGAGGACTCCGGACCGAATGCCTCAGCTAATCTACGCTGCATGGCCTCCCTGATCCTGCAAAGCCTGCGGAAGGATCCTCGTATTCTTCGGATCAAGGAGAGGGACCATTACTGGCTGGCCACTCTCCTTGATCCACGGTACAAGGGTAAGGTTGCTGACCTTATCTTGCCATCGCAGAGGGAGCAGAGGATGAGACATCTCCGGGAGGCCTTGCAGAAAGCTCTGTGCAACGCGTTCCCAGAGACTGGGAGGTTACAAACTCCTGGTCCTGGACAACGTGTTGCTGAGGCATCGGTCAGAAGGAGCGGTGGAGAAGGCGGCCGTCTGACTGATGCTTTCAGACAATTTTTTAGTCCGCAGCCCCAAGGTATGATTGGTTCCAGCACCCATCGCCAGCGTCTAATTTACATGGTGCAGGAATACCTAGGGGCAAGGTCAGACTTGGACACCTTTCCCACCGAAAATCCTCTGGCTTACTGGGTCTTGAGGATGGATCACTGGCCAGAGCTTGCACAGTATGCAATTGAGCTACTGGCCTGTCCTGCATCCAGCGTTCTTTCGGAACGCACCTTCAGTGCTGCTGGTGGCTTTGTTACCGATCACAGGGTGCGCCTGTCCACCGAATCAGTTGATCGACTGACCTTCATCAAGATGAATCAGTCTTGGATCACCCACAGCTACCAAGCACCCGAAGCTGATGTAACCGAATAATTTTTTTTGAAATACCACATCCCTTCAAGACTGCCTATGCTGATGCTGAGTGACTGTCCTGTTATGTTGATTGTCTATCCTCTTCCTCCTCCGCTGATATGTTGGAAGAACATTTTTGGTTCTGGGTGATGCCAGCAGCCCAATTTTTCTGCCCCTGTTTAACAGGGGCGTTTAAGTACAATTTTTGATGCAATGCTTTGCAGCAGGGCTAATTCCTGCAATAAAACTAGAGTATATGGCAGAGGTTGCAGTGTGGTGGCACCAGCACCAGTGCCTAAGGCCAAATTTTTCTGCCCCTGTTTAACAGGGGCGTTTAAGTACAATTTTTGATGCAATGCTTTGCAGCAGGGCTAATTCCTGCAATAAAACTAGAGTATATGGCAGAGGTTGCAGTGTGGTGGCACCAGCACCAGTGCCTAAGGCCCAATTTTTCTGCCCCTGTTTAACAGGGGCGTTTAAGTACAATTTTTGATGCAATGCTTTGCAGCAGGGCTAATTCCTGCAATAAAACTAGAGTATATGGAAGAGGTTGCAGTGTGGTGGCACCAGCAGCAGTGCCTAAGGCCAAATTTTTCTGCCCCTGTTTAACAGGGACATGTAATTACAATTCTTGATATAATATTTCACAGGAGGGCCCCTTCCTGTGCCCACCCAGAGTAACGGTGAGGACTTATAGTGTTGTGGCACCAGCACCACAACCACCAAAGGTCAATTTTTCTACCACTGTTCAACAATGGCATGTAATTACAATTCTTGATATAATCGTTCACAGCAGGGCACTCCAGCACCCACCAAGAGTCACTTTGAGGGCTTACAATGTTGTGGCAAAACCAACACCTTGTTCCGCCATTTCTGCAGAGCATATAGGGCAGGCCCCTACTTTCAAACATCCAACTTACAAACATCTTCTACTTGCAAACGCAAGGAGACAGCAGCAAGTGAGATGAAAAAAGATGGACGACAAAACAAATTATACAGGGGTGATAACCCTTCCCTATGTTTTCCAAAAAGCTTAAAAATAGTTTTTTTGATTGGAGCTACACTTTAAAAATGTACCAGTTGAAAATTACAAACAGATTCAACTTAACACAACAAACCTACACAGTCCCTGTCTTGTTTGCACCGCCTGTATACTGCTGTTCTGAGTATATAGGGCCTGGGGGCCACACGCATTTCCTTTTTTTAATATGGGTACAGGGTTCCCCTTAATATGTGTACAAGACCCAAATAGGCTGGTAATTGGCAGGGAGGGCTACCCATGCCATTTTTCTCAATGATTTTCAACTGGAGCGTTTAATAAAAGACCACATCGACGAGTTCTTGCTGAACAAAAACACTTTAAGCAACAGACAACATGGATTCATGAAAGACAGAAGTTGTCAGACAAACCTGATTTCTTTTTATGAGGAGGTAAGTAAAACCTTGGACAGAGGGGTGGCGGTGGACGTGGTATACTTGGATTTTGCAAAAGCATTCGATACAGTTCCCCACACACGGTTCATGTGTAAGGTAAAGTCTACAGGTTTGGAAATATCAGTTTGTAAATGGATAGAAAATTGGCTAGAAGACAGAATTCAGAAAGTAGTGGTTAATGACTCTTACTCTGAATGGTCTAAGGTTATCAGTGGTGTACCCCAAGGTTCAGTGCTGGGACCCTTACTTTTTAACATCTTTATAAATGATATTGGGTCTGGGATCAAAAATAATATTTCTGTCTTTGCAGATGACACCAAGCTATGCAGTGGAATAACGTCCTTACAGGATGTCTCCAATTTACAAGCCGACCTCAATACACTGTCTAATTGGGCGACTATGTGGCAGATGAGGTTTAATGTTGATAAATGTAAAGTTATGCACTTGGGGCCTAAGAATATGCATGCATCATACATGCTAGGGAGGAGTACAACTGGGGGAATCCATAGTGGAGAAGGATCTGGGGGTTTTGGTAGACCATAAGCTCAATAACAACATGCAATGCCAAGCTGCTGTTTACAAAGCGAGCAAAGTCCTTTCCTGTATTAAGAGAGGTATGTACTCCAGAGAGAGAGATATCATTTTGCCCCTGTTCAAATCATTAGTAAGACCTCACCTGGAATATGCCGTTCAGTTTTGGGCACCAGTTCTCAAAAAGGATATCCGGGAACTGGAGAAAGTGCAGAGAAGGGCAACCAAACTGATAAGAGGCATGGAGGAACTCAGCTATGAGGAGAGATTAGAGGAACTAAATTTATTCACTCTTGAGAAGAGGAGATTAAGGGGGGATATGATCAACATGTTCAAATACATTAGGGGTCCATATAGTGAACTTGGTGTTGAGTTGTTCTCTGTACGGTCAACCCAGAGCACACGGGGGCACGCTTTACATCTAGAGGAAAAGAGATTTCATCTTCAAGTACGGAAAGGTTTCTTCACAGTTAGAGCTGTGAAAATGTGGAATAGACTCCCGCCAGAGGTGGTTCTGGCCAGTTCAGTAGATTGCTTTAAGAAAGGCCTGGATACTTTCCTGATGGTACATAATATAACTAGGCACTAACATAGGTAAAGTTGATCCAGGGAAAATCCGATCGCCTATTGGGGGATCAGGAAGGAATTTTTTTCCCCTGCTGTAGCAAATTGGAGTATGCTCTGCTGGGTTTTTTTTTCGCCTTCCTCTGGATCAATTGTGGGCATAAAATTAGGTATCTGGATTGTACGATTATTTTTTATTTTATTTATTTGTTTTTAAGGTTGAACTGGATGGACTTGTGTCTTTTTTCAACCTGACTAACTATGTAACTATATATAACTATGTAACTATATTGCAGGAACCAGATATAACATTAAAACCGCAAGCAGTTTTAAATGGTGTTATTTCCGTTTAATGTCATTTTGTGCAGGGACTGTTCTAAATACGGGAAACACGTGGCACTTCAAAGGCATACTACAGACACCCCCCAGGCACCATATTTAAAGGAATATTTCACTTTTTTTTTTCACTTTAATCGTCATTAAAATCAGTGCTCCCGCCAAAACGGCCATTTTTAAAACTTTTTTTTGCATTGACCCATGTCCCCTGGGGCAGGAGTCAGGTCCCCAAACCCTTTTTAGGACAATATCTTGCATATTAGCCATTAAAATTAGCACTTTCCATTTCGAACGTTCGAGTCCCATAGACTTCAATGGGGTTCTAACGTTCGTAACGAACGTGGGGTCCGTTCGAAAGTTCTGGTGCGAACCGAACCGGGGGGTGTTCGGCTCATCCCTAGTCTGTATTATTAGAGGGGGGAGGGGATACCTATTTTAATTTTATTTCCTATTTTGTGGTGCGGTTCCTCCGTTCCAGCCTATGAGGTCAGTTCACCAATCGCCCCTGACAGATCTACCCCTACAATAGGGGGTGGGGGCAGAGACATCCCTCCCAGTGGGAGTGTCTGGGGTCTATTATAGAATTGATCGCTGTAGGTGGTGAATGATTCTAACCAACCAATGTCTTCTGCCACACCACAGGCCCCACCCCCCTTCTCTCCCCTCCAATAGACATCTCACACCCAGTGACATCAAATGGAAGGGCACAGCCTTCAATGGTATTACATGGCTCCTCCCACTTCATTATGGTTTGCCTTTTCTCCTGTCACATGACTGCACTCGCTGGTCGGACTCCTCCCACCATCTCGTGACTCCTCCCACCACCCCGTGACTCCTCCCACCATTGCGTGACTCCTCCCACCACCATTGCGTGACTCCTCCCACCACCATCGCGACTCCTCCCACCATCCTTTGACTCCTCCCACCATTGTGTGACTCCTCCCACCATTGCGTGACTTCTCCCACCACCATTGCGTGACTCCTCCCGCCATCCTGTCACTCCTCCCACCATCTCGTGACTCCTTCCGCCATCTCGTGACTCCTCCAACCAGCATTGCGTGACTCCTCCCACCACCATTGCGTGACTCCTCCCACCACCGCGTGACTCCTCCCACCATCCCGTGACTCTTCCCACCACCATTTGCCTCCTCCCACCATCCCGTCACTCCTCCCACCACCCCGTGACTCCTCCCACCATCATGTGACTCCTCCCACCACCATTGCGTGACTCCTCCCACCACCATTGCGTGACTCCTCCCACCACCCCTGACTCCTCCCACCAGCCCGTGACTCCTCCAACCACTATTGCGTAACTCCTCCCACCACCATTGCGTGACTCCTCCCACCACCATTGCGTGACTCCTCCCGCCACCCCCTGACTCCTCCCACCAGCGCGTGACTCCTCCCACCACCCCGTGACTCCTCCCACCACCGTGTGCCTCCTCCCACCATCCCGTCACTCCTCCCACCACCCCATGACTCCTCCCACCATCATGTGACTCCTCTCACCACCTCGTGACTCCGCCCACCATCCCTTGACTCCTCCCACCCCGCGTGACTCCTCCCACCATCCCATAACTCCTCCCACTGTTGTGTGACTCCTCCCACCGTCGTGTGACTCCTCCCACCATTGCGTGACTCCTCCCACCATCCCGTGACTCCTCCCACCATCATTTGACTCCTCCCACCATCGTGTGACTCCTCCCACCATTGCGTGACTTCTCCCACCACCATTATGGTTTGCCTTTTCTCCTGTCACCTGACTGCACCCGCTGAGCTGACTCCTCCTGCCATCCCGTGGCTCCTCCCGCCATTGTGTGACTCCTCCCACCACCCAGTGACCCCTCCCACCACCCAGTGACCCCTCCCACCATCGTTTGACTCCTCCCACCACTAGTGACTCCTCCCACCATCGTGTGGCTCCTCCCACCAACGTGTGGCTCCTCCCGACATCGTGTGGCTCCTCCCACCATCCCGTGACTTATCTCTCCGGGGTCCAGCAATGGCTGATCTGATCCAGCGATGGGTGATCCATCCACTTGCAGTGGGATCTTTAAAATGGAGGGGAGGATGGAGGTAGGATAGCGGAGGTTTTTATGTGGCTCTGCCGCAGCCACCAGTCTATGTGTGGCTAAATGATTATCCCATTAGCGGTAATGACAGGGTGGCTAATGGCCTGTATTATTAGAGGGGGAGGGGATACCTATTTTCATGGCCTCTATTATTAGAGGGGGAGGGGACACCTATTTTCATGGTCTGTATTATTAGAGGGGGAGGGGATACCTATTTTCATGGCCTGTGATATTATTAGAGGGGGGAGGGGATACCTATTTTCAGTTCCTCCGTTCCAGCCTATGAGGTCAGTTCAGCAATCACCCCCTGACAGATCTACCCCTACAATAGGGGGGTGGGGGCAGAGACGCCCCTCCCAGTGGGAGTGTCTGGGGTCTATTATAGAATTGATCGCTGTAGGTGGTGAATGATTCTAACCAACCAATGTCTTCTGCCGCACCACAGGCCCCACCCCTCTTCTCTCTCCCCCAATAGACATCTCACACCCCAGTGACATCAAATGGAAGGGCACAGCCTTCAATGGTATTGCATGGCTCCTCCCACTTCATTATGGTTTGCCTTTTCTCCTGTCACATGACTGCACCCGCTGGTCTGACTCCTCCCACCATCTCGTGACTCCTCCCACCATCTCGTGACTCCTCCCGCCATCTCGTGCCTCCTCCCACCACCCCGTGCCTCCTCCCACCACCCCGTGACTCCTCCCACTTTCATATGACTCCTCTCACCATCCCGTGAATCCTCCCACCCCCGCGTGACTCCTGCCACCATCCCATAGCTCCCCCCACTGTTGTGTGACTCCTCCCACCATCGTGTGACCCCTCCCACCACCATTGCGTGACTCCTCCCACCACCATTGTGTGACCCCTCCCACCACCATTGCGTGACTCCTCCCACCACCCTGTGACTCCTCCCACCACCGTGTGCCTTCTCCCACCATCCCGTGACTCTTCCCACCACCCCGTGACTCCTCCCAGCATCCTTTGACTCCTCCCACCACCGCGTGACTCCCCCCACCATTGCGTTCTTCCTCCCACCATCACGTGACTCCTCCCACCATCGTGTGACTCCTCCCCCTCCCACTACCCCGTGACTCCTCCCACTATCACATAACTCCTCCCACTGTTGTGTGACTCCTCCCACCATCAATGGTATTGCATGACTCCTCCCACTTCATTATGGTTTGCCTTTTCTCCTGTCACATGACTGCACCCACTGGTCTGACTCCTCCTACCACCCCTGCCTCTTCCCAGCATCATGTGACTCCTCTCACCACCTCGTACTCCGCCCACCATCCCGTGACTCCTCCCACCCCCGCATGACTCCACCCACCATCCCATAACTCCTCCCACCGTCGTGTGACTCCTCCAACCACCCCGTAACTCCTCCCACCACCCTGTGACTCCTCCCACCACCCTGTGACTCCTCCCACCACCCTGTGACTCCTCCCACCATCGTGTGACTCCTCCCACCATTGTGTGACTCCTCCCAACACCATTGCGTGACCCCTCCCACCATCCCGTGACTCCTCCCACCATTGCGTGACCTCTCCCACCACCATTGCGTGACTCCTCCCACCATCCCGTGACTCCTCCCACCACCCAGTGGGAGTGTCTGGAGTCTATTATAGAATTGATCGCTGTAGGTGGTGAATGATTCTAACCAACCAATGTCTTCTGCCGCACCACAGCCCCCACCCCTCTTCTCTCTCCTCCAATAGACATCTCACACCCCAGTGACATCAAATGGAAGGGCACAGCCTTCACTGGTATTACATGGCTCCTCCCACTTCATTATGGTTTGCCTTTTCTCCTGTCACCTGACTGCACCCATTGAGTTGACTCCTCCCGCCATTGCGTGACTCCTCCCACCATCGCGTGACTCCTCCCACCATCCCGTGGCTCCTCCCACCGTCCCGTGACTCCACCCACCACTGTGTGACTCCTCCCACCATCACTGGACTTCCATATCCCATGACTCCTCCCACCATCCCGTGACTCCTCCTCCCGCCATCCCGTGACTCCTCCTCCTCCCGCCATCCCGTGACTCCTCCGCCATCCAATGACTCCTCCCACCACCGTGTGACTCCTCCCACCACCCGTGACTCTGCCCGCCATCACGTGACTCCTCCCACATCCTGTGACTCCTCCCACCACCCCGTCACTCCTCCCACCACCCCTTGACTCCGCCCACCATCACGTGACTCCTACATCCCGTCACTCCTCCCACATCCCCTGACTCCTCCCACCACTGTGTGACTCCTCCCAAACTCCTCCCACCACCGTGTGACTCCTCCCACCACCGTGTGACTCCACCCACCATCGCGTGACTCCTCCCACCACCATCGCGTGACTCCTCCCACCACCATCATGTGACTTCTCCCACCACCATCGCGTGACTCCTCCCACCATCGCGTGCTTCCTCCCACCATCCCATGACTTTTCCCACCACCCAGTGACTCCTCCCACCGTCATGTGACTCCTCCCCCACCATTGCGAGACTCCTCCCACCACCATTGCATGACTCCTCCTACCATCATTTGACTCCTCCCACCACCGTGTGACTCCTCCCACCATTGCGTGACTCCTCCCACCATCGCGTGACTCCTCCCACCACCATTGCGTGACTCCTCCCACCACCATTGCGTGACTCCTCCCACCACCCTGTGACTCCTCCCACCATCCCGTGACTCCTCCCACCACCCCGTGACTCCTCCCAGCATCCTGTGACTCCTCCCACCACCGCGTGACTCCTCCCACCATTGCGTTCTTCCTCCCACCATCGTGTGACTCCTCCCCTCCCACTATCCCGTGACTCCTCCCACCCCACGTGACTCCTCCCACTATCACATAACTCCTCCCACTGTTGTGTGACTCCTCACACCATCAATGGTATAGCATGGCTCCTCCCACTTCATTATGGTTTGCCTTTTCTCCTGTCACATGACTGCACCCACTGGTCTGACTCCTCCCACCACCCCTGCCTCCTCCCACCATCATGTGACTCCTCTCACCATCCCGTGACTCCGCCCACCATCCCGTGACTCCTCCCACCCCCGCATGACTCCACCCACCATCCCATAACTCCTCCCACCGTCGTGTGACTCCTCCAACCACCCCGTAACTCCTCCCACCATTGCATGACTCCTCCCACCACCCAGTGACTCCTCCCACCACCCTGTGACTCCTCCCACCATCATTTGACTCCTCCCATCGTGTGACTCCTCCCACCGCCATTGCGTGACCCCTCCCACCATCCCGTGACTCCTCCCACCACCGTGTGCCTCCTCCCACCATTGCGTGACTCCTCCCACCATTGCGTGACTCCTCCCACCACCACCGTGTGACTCCTCCCACCATTGCGTGACTCCTCCCGCCACCCTGTGACTCCTCCCACCATCCCGTGACTCCTCCCACCACCCAGTGACTCCTCCCAGCATCCTGTGACTCCTCCCACCACTGCATGACTCCTCCCACCATTGCGTTCTTCCTCCCACCATCGTGTGACTCCTCCCCTCCCACTATCCCGTGACTCCTCCCACCCCACGTGACTCCTCCCACTATCACATAACTCCTCCCACTGTTGTGTGACTCCTCCCACCATCAATGGTATAGCATGGCTCCTCCCACTTCATTATGGTTTGCCTTTTCTCCTGTCACATGACTGCACCCACTGGTCTGACTCCTCCCACCACCCCTGCCTCCTCCCACCATCATGTGACTCCTCTCACCACCCCGTGACTCCGCCCACCATCCCGTGACTCCTCCCACCCCCGCATGACTCCACCCACCATCCCATAACTCCTCCCACCGTCGTGTGACTCCTCCAACCACGCCGTAACTCCTCCCACCATTGCGAGACTCCTCCCACCACCATTGCATGACTCCTCCCACCACCCTGTGACTCCTCCCACCATCGTGTGACTCCTCCCACCATTGCGTGACTCCTCCCACCGCCATTGTGTGACCCCTCCCACCATCCCGTGACTCCTCCCACCACCCCGTGACTCCTCCCACTATCACATAACTCCTCCCACTATTGTGGGACTCCTCCCACCATCAATGGTATTGCATGGCTCCTCCCACTTCATTATGGCTTGCCTTTTCTCCTGTCACATGACTGCACCCACTGGTCTGACTCCTCCCACCACCCCTGCCTCCTCCCACCATCATGTGACTCCTCTCACCAGCCCGTGACTCCGCCCACCATCCCGTGACTCCTTCCACCGTCGTGTGACTCCTCCAACCACCCCGTAACTCCTCCCACCATTGCGAGACTCCTCCCACCACCATTGCATGACTCCTCCCACCATCATTTGACTCCTCCCACCATCGTGTGACTCCTCCCACCATTGCGTGACTCCTCCCACCACCATCCCGTGACTCCTCCCACCACCACGTGACTCCTCTCACTATCACTCCTCTCACTCCTCCCACTGTTGTGTGACTCCTTCCACCATCAATGGTATTGCATGGCTCCTCCCACTTCATTATGGTTTGCCTTTTCTCCTGTCACATGACTGCACCCACTGGTCTGACTCCTCCCACAATCCCATGACTCCTCCCACCATCATGTGACTCCTCTCACCACCCTCCGACTCCGCCCCCATCCCGTGTCTCCTCCCACCACCCCGTGACTCCTCCCAGCATCATGTGACTCCTCCCACCACCGCGTGACTCCTCCCACCATTGCGTTCTTCCTCCCACCATCGTGTGACTCCTCCCCTCCCACTATCCCGTGACTCCTCCCACCCCACGTGACTCCTCCCACTATCACATAACTCCTCCCACTGTTGTGTAACTCCTCCCACCATCAATGGTATAGCATGGCTCCTCCCACTTCATTATGGTTTGCCTTTTCTCCTGTCACATGACTGCACCCACTGGTTTGACTCCTCCCACCACCCCTGCCTCCTCCCACCATCATGTGACTCCTCTCACCATCCCGTGACTCCGCCCACCATCCCGTGACTCCTCCCACCCCCGCATGACTCCACCCACCATCCCATAACTCCTCCCACCGTCGTGTGACTCCTCCAACCACCCCGTAACTCCTCCCACCATTGCATGACTCCTCCCACCACCCCGTGACTCCTCCCACCACCATGTGACTCCTCCCACCATCATTTGACTCCTCCCACCATCGTGTGACTCCTCCCACCATTGTGTGACTCCTCCCACCGCCATTGCGTGACCCCTCCCACCATCCCGTGACTCCTCCCACCACCCCGTGACTCCTCCCACCATTGCGTGACTCCTCCCACCGCCATTGCGTGACCCCTCCCACCATCCCGTGACTCCTCCCACCACCCCGTGACTCCTCCCACTATCACATAACTCCTCCCACTGTTGTGTGACTCCTCCCACCATCAATGGTATAGCATGGCTCCTCCCACTTCATTATGGTTTTCCTTTTCTCCTGTCACATGACTGCACCCACTGGTCTGACTCCTCCCACCATCATGTGACTCCTCTCACCACCCCGTGACTCCGCCCACCATCCCGTGACTCCTCCCACCCCCGCATGACTCCACCCACCATCCCATAACTCCTACCACCGTCGTGTGACTCCTCCAACCACCCAGTAACTCCTCCCACCATTGCGAGACTCCTCCCACCACCATTGCATGACTCCTCCCACCACCCTGTGACTCCTCCCACCATCGCGTGACTCCTCCCACCATTGCGTGACTCCTCCCACCGCCATTGCGTGACCCCTCCCACCATCCCGTGACTCCTCCCACCACCCCGTGACTCCTCCCACTATGACATAACTCCTCCCACTGTTTTGTGACTCCTCCCACCATCAATGGTATTGCATGGCTCCTCCCACTTCATTATGGTTTGCCTTTTCTCCTGTCACATGACTGCACCCACTGGTCTGACTCCTCCCACCACCCCTGCCTCCTTCCACCATCATGTGACTCCTCTCACCACCCCGTGACTCCGCCCACCATCCCGTGACTCCGCCCACCATCCCGTGACTCCTTCCACCGTCGTGTGACTCCTCCAACCACCCCGTAACTCCTCCCACCATTGCGAGACTCCTCCCACCACCATTGCATGACTCCTCCCACCACCCTGTGACTCCTCCCACCATCATTTGACTCCTCCCACCATCGTGTGACTCCTCCCACCATTGCGTGACTCCTCCCACCACCATCCCGTGACTCCTCCCACCACCACGTGACTCCTCTCACTATCACTCCTCTCACTCCTCCCACTGTTGTGTGACTCCTTCCACCATCAATGGTATTGCATGGCTCCTCCCACTTCATTATGGTTTGCCTTTTCTCCTGTCACATGACTGCACCCACTGGTCTGACTCCTCCCACAATCCCATGACTCCTCCCACCATCATGTGACTCCTCTCACCACCCTCCGACTCCGCCCACCATCCCGTGACTCCTCCCCCCGCGTGACTCCTCCCACCATCCCCTAACTCCTCCCACCGTCGTGTGACTCCTCCAACCACCCCGTGACTCCTCCCACCACCATTGCCTGACTCCTCCCACCACCATTGCGTGACTCCTCCCACCACCCCGTGACTCCTCCCACCATCATTTGACTCCTCCCACCAGTGCGTGACTTCTCCCACCACCATTGCATGATTCCTCCCACCACCCGTGACTCCTCCCACCCCCATGTGACTCCTACCACCATCCCATAACTCCCCACTGTTGTTTGACTCCTCCCACCACCCAGTGACTCCTCCCACCATTGTGTGGCTAATGGCCTGTATTATTAGAGGGGGGAGGGGACACCTATTTTCATGGCCTGTATTATTACAGGGGGGAGGGGATACCTATTTTCATGGTCTGTATTATTAGAGGGGGGAGGGGATACCTATTTTCATGGCCTGTATTATTAGAGGGGGGAGGGGACACCTATTTTCATGGTCTGTATTATTAGAGGGGGGGAGGGAATACCTATTTTCATGGTCTGTATTATTAGAGGGGGAGGGGATACCTATTTTCATTTTATTTAATATTCTGTGGTGCGGTTCCTCCGTTCCAGCCTATGAGGTCAGTTCACCAATCGCCCCCTGACAGATCTACCCCTACAATAGGGGGGTGGGGGCAGAGACGCCCCACCCAGTGGGAGTGTCTGGGGTCTATTATAGAATTGATCGCTGTAGGTGGTGAATGATTCTAACCAACCAATGTCTTCTGCCGCACCACAGGCCCCACCCCTCTTCTCTCTCCTCCAATAGATATCTCACACCCCAGTGACATCAAATGGAAGGGCACAGCCTTCAATGGTATTGCATGGCTCCTCCCACTTCATTATGGTTTGCCTTTTCTCCTGTCACCTGACTGCACCCATTGAGTTGACTCCTTCCGCCATTGCGTGACTCCTCCCACCATCGCGTGACTCCTCCCACCATCCAGTGGCTCCTCCCACCGTCCCGTGACTCCACCCACCACTGTGTGACTCCTCCCACCATCACTGGACTTCCATATCCCGTGACTCCTCCCACCATCCCGTGACTCCTCCTCCCGCCATCCCGTGACTCCTCCGCCATCCCATGACTCCTCCCACCACCATGTGACTCCTCCCACCACTGTGTGACTCCTCCCACCACCCTTGACTCCGCCCACCATCACGTGACTCCTCCCACATCCCGTCACTCCTCCCACCACCCCGTCACTCCTCCCACCACCCCTTGACTCCGCCCACCATCACGTGACTCCTACATCCCATCACTCCTCCCACATCCCCTGACCCCTCCCACCACGGTGTGACTCCTCCCAAACTCCTCCCACCACTGTGTGACTCCACCCACCATCCCGTGACTCCTCCCACCATCGCGTGCTTCCTCCGACCATCCCATGACTTTTCCCACCACCCAGTGACTCCTCCCACCATCATGTGACTCCTCCCACCATCGCGTGACTCCTCACCCTACCACCATCCCGTAACTCCTCCCACCCCCACGTGACTCCTCCCACCATCACATAACTCCTCCCACTGTTGTGTGACTCCTCCCAACATCGTGTGACTCCTTCCACCACCCGTGACTCCTCCCACCCCCATGTGACTCCTACCACCATCCCATAACTCCCCCACTGTTGTTTGACTCCTCCCACCACCCAGTGACTCCTCCCACCATTGTGTGGCTAATGGCCTGTATTATTAGAGGGGGGAGGGGACACCTATTTTCATGGTCTGTATTATTAGAGGGGGAGGGGATACCTATTTTCATGGCCTGTGATAATATTAGAGGGGGGAGGGGATACCTATTTTCATGGTCTGTATTATTACAGGGGGGAGGGGATACCTATTTCCATGGCCTGTATTATTACAGGGGGGAGGGGATAACTATTTTCATGGTCTGTATTATTAGAGGGGGAGGGGATACCTATTTTAATTTTATTTCCTATTTTGTGGTGCGGTTCCTCCGTTCCAGCCTATGAGGTCAGTTCACCAATCGCCCCCTGACAAATCTACCCCTACAATAGGGGGGTGGGGGCAGAGACGCCGCTCCCAGTGGGAGTGTCTGGGGTCTATTATAGAATTGATCAGTGTAGGTGGTGAATGATTCTAACCAACCAATGTCTTCTTCCACACCACAGGCCCCACCCCTCTTCTCTCTCCTCCAATAGACATCTCACACCCCAGTGATATCAAATGGAAGGGCACAGCCTTCAATTTTATTGTATGGCTCCTCCCACTTCATTATGGTTTGCCTTTTCTCCTGTCACCTGACTGCACCCGCTGAGCTGACTCCTCCCGCCATCCCGTAGCTCTTAGCACCATTGTGTGCCTCCTCCCACCATCGCGTGCCTCCTCCCACCATCGCGTGCCTCCTCCCACCATCGCGTACCTCCTCCCACCATCGCGTGACTCCTCTCACCACCCCGTGACTCCTCCCACCATCGCGTGGCTCCTCCCCTCCCACCATCGCGTGACTCCTCCAACCCCCACGTGAC